>NW_022476431.1:0-14653 GCF_009829155.1 Mustela erminea
TGCGGGTCGAGAGCGACATCTGGTGCCGAAACCCGGGAACCCGACTCTGGACGTGGACCGAGGATTGGGGTAAGAGCAACAAGAAGTTCACCCTAAAGGGCCCTAGGGTGACGAGCTAAAGTGCGCGCCTATTTCCTGTCTTTAGACGGGGGTGAAGTCTCTGGGGACTATTGTTAGTGGGCAATTTTTTAAGGTTCCTCAGAGGTGTAAGGGTTTCCAAAGATGGGAAACGAACTTGCCCGATATAAAATGGAAGGTCCATTGAGAGACCTTTTGAAAGCCCATGGCACTCCATTAAAGACTAAAACTGCTCGCGCCTTCTTGAAAGAGGCCGGTGAAATTGCCGGTACAAGTGAAAGTTCCCTCGGCAGGGACGATACAAGTGAAAGTTCCCTGGGCAGGGACGATACAAGTGAAAGTTTCCTCGGGATGGGGAACGAGCTTAGTAGACGTAGAATGGAAGATCCCCTAAAAGACGTTCTCAAGATGAACGGTACCCCCTTAAAGGCAAAAACAGCCCGAGCCTTTTTAAAAGAAGTAGCAGAGATTGCCCCCTGGTTTATAGAAGAAGGGCTCCTAAATGTGCCACAATGGAAACACCTGGGCGAGGATTTAAAACTCTGCCTCTCTACATCCCCGGGGACGCTCGCCGTGTGGTCCCTGGTGAAAGTATGTTTGCATTCCCCCCGAGAGCCCCTGCAGCGAGCAGTACTACAGGGAGGGGAAGTCTTTAAGCAAGTGAAAGAAGAATCCCGTAAGGGCTCCTCCCGAGACCCTGACTCCGAAAGCGAAAGCTCAGAAGGGATGTCAGAAAGCGAGTTGCAGGAGCTAGGAAAGATAGAGGCAAACAACAAGAAGGAGGAATCTCCCCGTCTCCAGACAGACTTGGAAGCCATGAGGCAACGACTTGAGGATAGGGAGGCGGAATTGCAAAAGGTATTAGGAGAGTTAAGAGTGCAGGGAGAAGTAATGGCGCAGCTGAGAACAGGGGCGGAAGCCGCAGTTATGGCACAATCAAAATTAAAAACGAAAGTTACGCCGCTTCCGCATTTTAGCTCCACAGCGCCACCCCATGAGTGGCCCCCGCCTTATAAGCCCAGTTGCACCAAGACGTGCTATTGTTCGGGCTGCGCTGCGGAGAAGTGGAGAGAGGTCCTTGGCCCGGGGAAAGGTTTTTTTCCAGTGTTAGAAGATCAGAATCAGCAGAGGTACCACCAGCCACTAGATTTTAAGTTGGTGAAGCAGCTGAAGGAGGCAGTTAGCAGCTATGGGCCCCAAGCAGCCTTTACGGTCTCCCTTGTGGAGTCGCTGGGAGCACTCTATCTCGCTCCCGAAGATTGGGCCAACTTGGCCAGGGCGATATTAAGTGGAGGACAATATCTAGAATGGAAAATCCAAAATCAGGACAATTGTCTGGACACAGCACGGAGAAATGCAGCCGCGGGTAACCCGCAATGGAATTTGGAAATGCTGACAGGCACGGGGCCATACCTCGGGGCCCAAGTGCAGAGTATATACCCCCCTGCGGTGTATCAACAGATAGCCACGGCGGCCCTCAGGGCTTGGAAGACACTGAAAGGGGCAGGAGACTTGCAAGGCCAATTATCCAAACCCGACCCGGTGCTTAGATGGCACCGAGGTTCTCTTTGTGTTTTTCCGCAGGACGCGCCTGCTCCAATCTGGGTACCGGAACGCCTCACCAGGCTGGTCGCGGTAGAACCTGTGGAAGATGCTGCTGCTGACGGTGAGAATGATGATGACTGTTCTGCTGCCTGTCCTCCGGAAGATGGAGCCAATTCCACTGAGGCCGGAACAAGAGATGAATCTTCAAGGATCAAAGAGCCGCCGCTATGGGACCTATTAATAATTCTAGAGCTATATCGGAATCGGGAAGTCTTACTTTTCGTACTTGTGTACCTAAACCATTTTTGCTTGTAATAGGGAGGGGGCAAGTGGTTAAGGATTATAGTCTCTATCACATAAGTTGTATTAATTGTAAGCTTTCTAATTGTGTGCCCGTTGATACGTATAATCCCAATGTACCTATTCATGTGTTTTTAGTTATGCAACCATCTTTTTTCTTGTTACCTGTTGAGGTGGAGGGACCGTGGTATGCTAATTATGGTTATCAATTTGCCTTAGAACTAGAAAATACGCTGTCTAGAAAAAGGCGATTTATTGGAATGCTAATAGCTGGAATAGGCGCTCTTATTACTTTAATAGCTAGTGCTACGGTATCCTCTTTCGCATTGGCACAGACCATACATACTGCTGATCATGTTAACGCGTTATCTCAAAATATTTCATTAGCATTACATATACAACAAGATGTTGATCAGAAATTGTTAGCACGCCTTGATGGAATAGAAGAGGCTGTAGAATATCTAGGCACACAACTCTCTGCTCTAAAAGCGCAAATGTCTTTTATGTGTCATGGTGCCTACCAACATATTTGTGTGACGCCCTTGTCAGCCAATAATATTTCTTGGGAAAAAGTACACAACCATTTGCGGGGAATTTGGCATGATACTAATGTTAGCCTGGATCTTTTACAGTTACAGCGAGAAATTACTACTATTGGACATGCACGATTAGATATATCTAATCCAGCAAAAATGGCTGGTCGTATTTTGACTACTTTAAAAGATGCTTTACAGGGATTTAACCCAGGAAATATTTTACATTATACCTTCTGGATTCTAGTAGGAATTTTGGGAATCATCTTATGTCTATTGCTTATAGGAGGAGGATTTCTAAAGGTCTGGTCCAACTTCAAAAAGAAAAATTGTGCTCAGTTACATATGATACAATCAAAGCATAAGAAGAAAAATAATATAAAAGGTGCAGCATGAAGTAAGAATTATTAGAAGTATTAGAATAACCATGCTGCGATCTGTGCCTTACCTTCTTTGATCATTAGTATATTAATATTGCTCTATTGCCCTCTGACTCCTGTTCCCTCCTCAGGCTATATGTCTACCACACGCGTGACAATTTTAACTCACGTATGTGTGTGGGCTCTGGAGCTGGTACCTCCCCCCAAATATGGCTTAGTATGCTGGATCGGTAGCCAAAGACGGGTAAGACTGATCCCTCACCATAGCAACCTAAGACAGGGGCTCCTCGGCCAGGGGGAGTACCCGATGACGGGTAAGCATGTGTGTTGAGGATTGGCAACCTAAGACAGGCACGATCCCTGCCATATATAAAAGAAAAGGGGGAGATGTGGGGAGCCATGCACTTGTGGATGGCAGTCACGTAGGTGACTAGGCCCAGGATAATGGGACTGTGAATGTTTAACCCAAGGAAAATGGGTGCGCTCATGGACGACGCACGTTCAATGCCTGGAGTCACAAGGAGGGTATATGATTAACTTGTAGTTTTGGGAAAGGCACAAGATCTGTAGAACAATAGAAACCTATGGAGTCACGTAGGTGCTCACGAGCATCTCTCATGCTCATGGATAAGGTCACTAGTAGTCCTTCTGATTGGTGTTTAGGTGAATCGCGTGATATGGTGATTGGGCATTTGTAACTACTGATACTATAATAAGGGGCTTAATTTGAGGAGCGGGGTTCCCGGATCAAGATATGTAGAAGACTGACAATAAAGAAGTTTGCCACTCAACCTCGTCTGCGGGTCGTTCTTGCGGGTCGAGAGCGACACCAGAGCTCCCTGTGTCCCCGGTCCCTAAGCTTCTCAAGGCTCACACTCCACTCAATGCAGTGCCCATCCAGTGACCCCCATACAGCCTTCCCCCCAACCCCTGGGAGGCCTGGGTGCAGCTATTGTCCCCGCTGGAGGGAACAAAGCTGGGTTTAGACCAGGTTAGTGTTAGGGTTAGGCTTAGAAAGACTTAGGGTCAGGGTATGGTTTAGTCTTCGTTGGGGACAGGGTTAGCATAAGGCTTAGGGTAGGGGTCAGGGTTAGGGTTAGGTTCATGGTTAGGTATAGAGTCAGGCTCACAGTAGGGTCAGGGTTAGCGTTACGTTCAGATCAGGGTCAGGGTCAGTGTTAGGGTGACGGTTAGGTTTAGGGTCAGGTTCAGGGTCATGGTCAGATTTAGGGTCAGGTTCAAGTTTTGGTTTGGGGGCAAGGTTCATGTCAGGGTCAGGGTTAGGTTTGGGACAGGTTTAGTGTCAGGGTTAGGGTCAGGGTCAGGGTTAGGTTCATGGTTATGGTAAGGTCAGCTTTATGTTTAGGTTCTGTTTTATGAGTAGGTTCAGGATCAGGCTTAGTTTTAGGGTTACAATTCTGTTCAGGATCACGATTTGGGTCAGAGTTAGGTTTACAGTCAGGGTTAGGGTCTTTGTTAAGGTCAAGGCCAGGGTCAGGTTTAAGGTTAAGGTCTGACATAGGCAAAGTTCAGAGTTAGGGTTATGATCAGGGTCAGGGAGAGGGTCAGGATTATTGTTAAAGTGGGGTTAGGGTTAGTGTTAGAGGTAGGTGGAGTATAGGGTTAGACCGGGTTAGGGTCAGTGTCAGGGATAATATTAGGGGTTAGTTTTAGGGTTAGGTTCAGCGTTAGGTTTCGGGTCAGGGCCCGTGTTAGTGTCAGAGTCAGGGTTACATTTAGGGTTAGAGTTAGGGTCAGGCTCACATTCAGGATCAGGGTTAGTGTTATGGTCAGGGTCAGGGTCGCCGTTAGGGTCAGTGTTAGGTTTATGGTCTTTGCCTGGGTCAGGGTCAGGGTGAAGTCTAGGGCCAGTGTCAGGTTTAGGGTCAGGTTCAGGTATTGGTTTAAAGTCCACAATCGGGTCAGTGACAGCGTTATGTAGTGGTCATTGTTAGGGCCATGGTTAGGTTTAGGGTCAGGGCCAGGTTCAGGTTTAGGGTAAGGGTCTGGTATAGGCAAAGTTCAGGGTTAGGGTTATGATCATAGTCAGGTATAGGGTCAGGGTTATTGTTAATGTTTAGGGTTAGTGTTAGGGTTAGAGTTACTTTGAGGGTTAGGGTTAGACCTGGTTAGGATCAGGGTCTGAGGTAGGGTTAGGGGTTAGTGTTAGGGTTAGGTTCAGCGATAGGATTCGGTGGAGGGCCCGTGTTAGTGTCAGGGTCAGGGTTACGTTTAGGGTTACAGTAAGGGTCAGGCTCACAGTCAGGGTCTGGTTTAGTGTTCTGGTCTGGGTCGGGGTCACTGTTAGGGTCAGGGTTAGGTTGATGGTCATGGTCTGGGTCAGGGTCAGGGTGAAGTTTAGGGCCTGTGTCAGGTTTAGCGTCAGGATCAGGTATTGGTTTAAAGTCCACATTCGGGTCAGGGAGAGGGTTATGTAGTGGTCATTGTTAGGGTCATGGTTAGGTTTAGGGTCAGGGCCAGGGTCAGGTTTAGGGTCAGGTTCTGGTATAAGCAAAGTTCAGGGTTAGGGTTATGATCATAGGCAGGTATAGGGTAAGGGTTATTGTTAAATTTAGGGTTAGTGTTAGGGTTAGAGTTAGATTGAGGGTTAGGGTTAGACCTGGTTAGGGTCAGGGTCCGTGGTAGGGTTAGGGTATAGTGTTAGGGTTAGGTTCAGCGATAGGATTCGGCGGAGGGCCCGTGTTAGTGTCAGGGTCAGGGTTACGTTTAGGGGTAGAGTTAAGTCAGGCTCACATTCAGGGTCAGGGTTAGTGTTAGGTTCTGGGTCAGGGTCACTGTTAGGGTCAGGGTTAGGTTTATGGTCATGGCCTGGGTCAGGGTCAGGGTGAAGTCTAGGGCCAGTGTCAGGTTTAGGGTCAGGATCAGGTATTGGTTTAAAGTCCACATTTGGGTCAGGGACAAAGTTATGTAGTGGTCAGTGTTAGGGTCATGGTTAGGTTTAGGGTCAGGGCCTGGGTCAGGTTTAGGGTCAGGGTCTGGTATAGGCAAAGTTCAGGGTTAGGGTTATGATCATAGTCAGGTATAGGGTCAGGGTTATTGTTAATGTTTAGGGTTAGTGTTAGGGTTAGAGTTACTTTGAGGGTTAGGGTTAGACCTGGTTAGGATCAGGGTCTGAGGTAGGGTTAGGGGTTAGTGTTAGGGTTAGGTTCAGCGATAGGATTCGGTGGAGGGCCCGTGTCAGGGTCAGGGTTACGTTTAGGGTTACAGTAAGGGTCAGGCTCACAGTCAGGGTCTGGTTTAGTGTTCTGGTCTGGGTCGGGGTCACTGTTAGGGTCAGGGTTAGGTTGATGGTCATGGTCTAGGTCAGGGTCAGGGTGAAATTTAGGGCCCGTGTCAGGTTTAGCGTCAGGATCAGGTATTGGTTTAAAGTCCACATTCGGGTCAGGGAGAGGGTTATGTAGTGGTCAGTGTTAAGGTCATGGTTAGGATTAGGGTCAGGGTCAGGTTCAGGTGAAGGTCAGGGCCAGGGTCAGGTTTAGGTTCAGGCTTTGCTTTATGTTCGGTTCAGGTTCACAGTTAGGTTTAGGGGAAAAGTTTGGGATGGGGTTAGTGTTAGAGGTAGAAGTATTGTTATCGTGAGGGTTAGGGTTAGACAGCGTAAGGTCAGGGTGAGGGTTTGGTTTAGGGTAGGGGTTAGTGTTAGGGTCAGGGTCAGCGTTCGGTTTAGGTTCAGGGTCCGTATTAGGGTCAGGGTTAGGGTTACCTTTAGGGTTAAGTTTAGGATCAGGCACACAGTCTCGGTCAGGGTTAGGGTTAGGGTCAGGGTTAGGTCAGCGTCAGGGTTAGGATTAGGGTCAGGGTCAGGGTCTCGGTTAAGGATGAGTCATATTTAGGTTATCTCAGAGTTAGGTTTAGGTCCAGGGTCCGGATCAGGGTCAGCGTCAGGCTTAGGTTTAGGTTTAGGGTTCAGGTCGGGATCACGGTCAGGGTTAGGGTCAGGGTCAGGGTCAGGGCTCGGGTTAGAGTTTGGGGCAGGCTCACAGTCAGTGTCAGGGTCAGGGTTAGTGGTTACTGTTAGGGTTAGACCCGCTCCTGGGTCTTGGACCCATCGCTTCAGGGTCTCAGGATGTACCCTGGGCAGAAGGGTGTAGACCCTACACCCGATCCCACTTAACGAGCCTTAAACTGGGGTGTGAACATGACTTGCCCACCAGACATCTAACCCCTCATCAGCCTGATCCTGCTTGGGGCATCTCCACCCACGATGGCATGGCCAGGTCCTCTTTACACACAGACCCAGAAACGCAGAGGCACACACACACACACACACACACACACACACACACACGCACACAGAGACGGGGAGGAGACCTAGGGCTACACCCGTCGATTAGAAGGGGTGGGACTCTCTGACTCTTAGCCCCCTCGTGTCACCTTTTGATTTTATTAGCCAAAGGGCCTGAGGCGTTGGGGAAACCTGATATGACCTGCCAAAGAGGGGACGTTTCTGGGGGGCGAGCTTTTTTATCCCTGCATACTCTCGGCTTCAGTACAGCAGAAGAACATGTCGCTTCCTTTAGGATGTGCCTAGAAATGAGCTGGGCAGGGGGGTTTTCTCTGTAATGGGGTGCCTGGATACGTGGGTTCCAAATCCGTTGGGCTCTGTCAGTCAGAGAAGTGAGGTCACCACTGCCTGGGGGATCCTTACCGAACTTCCTGCTCCACCAGAGCTCCCTGAGCCACCGGTCCCCAATCTGCTCAAGGCTCACACTCCAGTCAATGTAGTGCGCATCCAGTGACCCCCATACAGCCTCTCCCCAGCCCCTGGGAGGCCTGGGTTCAGCTGTTGTCCCCGCTGGAGGGAACAGAGCTGGGTTTAGACCAGGTTAATGTTAGGGTTAGATTTAAGGAAGACTTAGGGTCAGGGTTATGGTTAGACGTTGTTGGGGTCAGGGTTAGGGTTAGGTTCATGGTTAGGTATAGGGTCAGGCTCACAGTAGGGTCAGGGTTAGCCTTACGGTCAGAGTCAGGGTCAGGGTCAGTGTTAGGGTGACGGTTAATTTTAGGGTCAGGTTCAAGGTCATGGTCAGATTTAGGGTCAGGTTCAAGTTTTGGTTTGGGGGCAAGGTTCATGTCAGGGTCAGGGTTAGGTTTGGGACAGGTTTAGTGTCAGGGTTAGGGTCAGGGTCAGGGTTAGGTTCATGGTTATTGTAAGGTCAGCTTTATGTTTAGGTTCTGTTTTATGAGTAGGTTCAGGATCAGGCTTAGTTTTAGGGTTACAATTCTGTTCAGGATCACGAATTGGGTCAGAGTTAGGTTTACAGTCAGGGTTAGGGTAAGTGTTAAGGTCAAGGCCAGGGTCAGGTTTAAAGGTTAAGGACTAACATAGGCAAAGTTCAGAGTTAGGGTTATGATCAGGGTCAGGGAGAGGGTCAGGATTATTGTTAAAGTGGGGTTAGGGTTATGGTTAGAGGTAGGTGGAGAATAGGGTTAGACCGGGTTAGGGTCAGTGTCAGGGATAATGTTAGGTGTTAGTTTTAGGTTTAGGTTCAGCGTTAGGTTTCGGGTCAGGGCCCGTGTTAGTGTCAGGGTCAAGGTTACGTTTAGGGTTAGAATTAGGGTCAGGCTCACATTCAGTGTCAGGGTTAGTGTTAGGGTCAGGGTCAGGGTCACTGTTAGGGTCAGGGTTAGGTTTATGGTCATGGCCTGGGTCAGGGTCAGGGTGAAGTTTAGGGCCAGTGTCAGGTTTAGGGTCAGGATCAGGTATTGGTTTAAAGTCCACATTCGGGTCAGGGACAGGGTTATGTTGTGGTCATTGTTAGGGTCAAGGTTAGGTTTAGGGTCAGGGTCTGGTATAGCAACGTTCAGGGTCAGGGTTAGGGTCAGTGTCTGGTATAGGCAAAGTTCAGGGTTAGGGTTATGATCATAGTCAGTTATAGGGTCAGGGTTATTGTTAAAGTTTAGGTTTAGTGTTAGGGTTAGTGTTAGGTTGACGGTTAGGGTTAGAACTTGTTAGGGTCAGGGGCCGTGGTAGGGTTAGGGGTTAGTGTTAGGGTTAGGGTCAGCGATAGGATTCGGGGGAGGACCCGTGTTAGTGTCAGGGTCAGGGTTACATTTAGGGTTAGAGTTAGGGTCTGGCTCACAGTCAGGGTCAGGTTTAGTGTTCAGGTCAGTGTCGGGATCACTGTTAGGCTCAGGGTTAGGTATATGGTCATGGGTGGGTCAGGGTCAGGGTGAAGTTTAGCGCCAGTGTAAGGTTTAGGGTCAGGTTCAGGTATTGGTTTAAAGTCCACATTCGGTTCAGGGACAGGGTTATGTAGTGGTCAGTGTTAGTTTCATGGTTAGGTTTAGGGTAAGGTTCAGGGTCAGGTGAAGGTCAGGGCCAGGGTCAGGCTTTTATTTAGGGTCAATGTTCGGTTCAGTGTCACAGTTAGGTTTTGGCGGTAGGGTTTGGTTTTGGGGTTAGGGTTAGAGTTAGAAGTAGGGTTATGGTTAGGGTTAGGGTTAGACAGCGTAAGGTCAGGATTAGGGTTTGTTTTAGGGTAGGGGTTTGTGTTAGGGTCAGGGTCAGCGTTAGGTTTAGGTTCAGGGTCCGAATTAGGGTCATGGTTAGGGTTACCTTTAGGTAGAGGCTTAGGGTCAGGCTCACACTCACGGTCAGGGTTAGGGTTAGGGTCAGGGTAGGTCAGCGTCAGGGTAAGGATTAGGGTCAGGGTCAGGGTCATGGTTAGGTATGAGTCATGGTTACGGTAATGTCAGAGTTAGGTTTAGGTTCAGGGTCCACATCAGGGTCAGTGTCAGGCTTAGGTTTAGGTTTAGGGTTCAGGTCAGGATCACAGTCAGGGTCAGGGTCAGGGTCAGGGCTTGGGTTAGGGTTTGGGGCAGGCTCACAGTCAATGTCAGGGTCAGGGTTATTGGTTACTGTTAGGGTTAGCCCCGCTCCTGGGTATAGACCCATCCGTTCAAGGTCTCAGGATAAACCCTGGGCAGAAGGGTGAAGACCCTACACCCGATCCCACTTAACGAGCCTTAAACTGGCGTGTGAACATGACTTGCCCACCAGACATCTAACCCCTCATCAGCCTGATCCTGCTTGGGGCATCTCCACCCACGATGGCATGGCCAGGTCCTCTTTACACACAGACACACAGACACCCAGAGGCACACACACACACACACACACACACACACACACACACAGACGTGGAGGAGACATAGGGCTACACCGGTCGGTCAGAAGGTGTGGGACTCTCTGACTCGGAGCCCCCTCGTGTCATCTTTTGATTTTATTAGCCAAAGGGCCTGAGGCATTGGGGAAACCTGATATGACCTGCCAGGGAGGGGACGTTTCTGGGGGGCAAGCTCTCTTCTCCCTGCATCCTCTCGGCTTCAGTACAGCAGAAGAACATGTCGCTTCCTTTAGGATGTGCCTAGAAATGAGCTGGGCGGGGGGTTTTCTCTGTAATAGGGTGCCTGGATACGTGGGTTCCAATTCCCTTGGGCTCCGTCGTCAGAGAAGTGAGGTCACCACTGCCTGGGGGCTCCTTACCGAACTTCCTGCTCCACCAGAGCTCCCTGAGTCCCCGGTCCCCAAGCTGCTCAAGGCTCACACTCCACTCAATGCAGTGCCCATCCAGTGACCCCCATACAGCCTCCCCCCAGCCCCTGGGAGGTCTGGGTGCAGCTGTTGTCCCCGCTGGAGGAAACAGTGCTGGGTTTAGACCAGGTTAGTGTTAGGGTTAGGTTTAGAAAGACTTAGGGTCAGGGTTAGGGTTAGACGTCGTTGGGGTCAGGGTTAGCATAAGGCTTAGGGTAGGGGTCAGGGTTAGGGTAGGTTCATGGTTAGGTTTAGGGTCAGGCTCACTGTAGGGTCAGGGTTAGCATTACGGTCAGATCAGGGTCAGGTCAGTGTTAGGGTGACGGTTAGGTTTAGGGTCAGGTTCAGGGTCATGGTCAGATTTAGGGTCAGGTTCAAGTTTTGGTTTGGGGGCAAGGTTCATGTCAGAGTCAGGGTTAGGTTTGGGACAGGTTTAGTGTCAGGGTTAGGGTCAGGGTCAGGGTTAGGTTCATGGTTATGGTAAGGTCAGCTTTATGTTTAGGTTCTGTTTTATGAGTAGGTTCAGGATCAGGCTTAATTTTTGGGTTACGATTCTGTTCAGGATCACGAATTGGGTCAGAGTTAGGTTTACAGTCAGGGTTAGGGTCAGTGTTAAGGTCAAGGCCAGGGTCAGGTTTAAGGTTAAGGTCTGACATAGGACAAAGTTCAGAGTTAGGGTTATGATCAGGGTCAGGGAGAGGGTCAGGATTATTGTTAAAGTGGGGTTAGGGTTAGGGTTAGAGGTAGGTTGAGGGTTAGGGTTAGACCGGGTTAGGGTCAGTGTCAGGGATAATGTTAGGGGTTAGTTTTAGGGTTAGGTTCAGCGTTAGGTTTCGGGTCAGGGACCGTGTTAGTGTTCAGGGTCAGGGTTACGTTTAGGGTTAGAGTTAGGGTCAGGCTCACATTCAGTGTCAGGGTTAGTGTTAGGGTCAGGGTCAGGGTCACTGTTAGGGTCAGGGTTAGGTTTATGGTCTTTGCCTGGGTCAGGGCTCAGGGTGAAGTCTAGGGCCAGTGTCAGGTTTATGGTCAGGATCAGGATATTGGTTTAAAGTCCACATTCGGGTCAGGGACAGGGTTATATAGTGGTCAGTGTTAGTGTCATGGTTAGGTTTAGGGTCAGGGCCAGGGTCAGGTTTAGGGTCAGGGTCTGGTATAGGCAAAGTTCAGGGTTAGGGTTATGATCATAGTCAGGTATAGGGTCAGGATTATTGTTAAAGTTTAGGGTTAGTGTTAGGGTTAGCGTTAGGTTGACGGTTAGGGTTAGAACTTGTTAGGATCAGGGTCCGTGGTAGGGTTAGGGGTTAGTGTTAGGGTCAGGTTCAGCGATAGGATTCAGGGGAGGGCCCGTGTTAGTGTCAGGGTCAGGGCTACATTTAGGGTTAGAGTTAGGGTCAGGCTCACAGTCAGGGTCAGGTTTAGTGTTCAGGTCAGGGTAGGGTCACTGTTAGGGTCAGGGTTAGTTTTATGGTCATGGTCTGGGTCAGGGTCAGGGTGAAGTTTAGGGCCAGTGTCAGGTTTAGGGTCAGGTTCAGGTATTGATTTAAAGTCCACATTCGGGTCAGGGACAGGATTATGTAGTGGTCAGTGTTAGTGTCATGGTTAGGATTAGGGTCAGTGTCAGGGTCTGGTGAAGGTCAGGGCCAGGGTCAGGCTTTGGTTTAGGGTCAATGTTCGGTTCAGTGTCACAGTTAGGTTTTGGCGGTAGGGTTTGGGATTGGGGTTAGGGTTAGATTTAGAAGTAGGGTTAGGGTTTGGTTTAGGGTAGGGGTTAGTTTTATGGTCAGGGTGAGCGTTAGGTTTAGGTTCAGGGTCCGTATTAGGGTCATGGTTAGAGTTACCTTTAGGTTTAGGGTTAGGGTCAGGGTTAGGTCAGCATCAGGGTTAGGATTAGGGTCAGGGTCAGGGTCATGGTTAGGTATGAGTCATGGTTACGGTAATGTCAGAGTTAGGTTTAGGTTCAGGGTCCACATCAGGGTCAGTGTCAGGCTTAGGTTTAGGTTTAGGGTTCAGGTCAGGATCACAGTCAGGGTCAGGGTCAGGGTCGGGTCAGGGCTTGGGTTAGCATTTGGGGCAGGCTCACTGTCAGTGTCAGGGTCAGGGTTAGTGGTTACTGTTAGGGTTAGTCCCGCTCCTGGGTCATGGACCCATCCCTTCAGGGTCTCAGGATAAACCCTGGGCAGAAGTGTGTAGACCCTATACCCGATCCCACTTAACAAGCCTTAAACTGGGGTTTGACGATGACTTGCCCACCAGACGTCTAACCCCTCATTAGCCTGAGCCTGCTTGGGGCATCTCCACCCACGATGGCATGGCCAGGTCCTCTTTACACACAGAAACACAGACACCCAGGGGCACACACACAACACACACACACACACACACACACACACACACACACAGGAATACTATGCAGCCATCAAAAATGAAATATTGCCATTTGCAATGACTTGGATGGAACTAGAGGGTATTATGCTAAGTGAAGTAAGTCAATCAGAGAAAGGCAATTATCATATGATCTCTCTGATATGAGGAATTTGAAAGGCAGGGTAGGGGGTCATGGGTGGTAGGGAGGGAAAAAATGAAACAAGATGGGATGGGGAGAGAGACAAACCATAACAGACTTAATTTCACAAAACAAACTGAGTTTTGCGGGAATGGAGGGGGTATGGAGAGGGTGGCTGGGTTATGAACATTGGGGAGGGTATGTGATATGGTGATTTCTGTGAAATGTGTAACACAGATGAATCACAGACCTGCACCCTTGTGGCAAATAATACATTATATGTTAATTTAAAAAAAATTTTACCTGTGCTTTATGCAGTCTGGGGGAGGATGGGCACACATATAAACCCATATAGTGATTGGTCCACCTGACACCAATAGGACCAATCAGAGTCTCCCTGGGATTGATATGTAAATGACAGGAAGACAAAGTTCTCTCTTTAGGCGAGTGACTGGTCTTGCTGGATGGAATTCAGGAGCTGGCCATGGCCATCTTCCTGGACACTTGAAGAGTCTGACCAGAGAAGAAAGCAGCCATATGGAGACGAGTAAACATGAGACATGGACAAAGAGAAAAGTGTTTTGCCGGTTTCCAGTCCCTAGTTCTTGATTCTGAAATTTTAGTTCTGCAGCTCTTCTTTTGATTTTTTAAAAAGATTTTTTTAATTTATCTGACAGAGATCACAAGTAGGCAGAGAGGCAAGCAGAGGGAGAGGAGGAAGCAGGCTCCCTGCAGAGCAGAGAGCCCGATGTGGGGCTCGATCCCAGGACCCTGGGATCATGACCTGAGCCGAAGGCAGAGGCTTAACCCACTGAGCCACCCAGGTGCCCCATCTTCTTTTGGATTTTTATGAACTTCTGTGGTATCCACCCCTACAGGAACCTGGACATTCCTTTGTTTTTTGCTTGTTTGCTTGCTTTTCCCTTTTGGTTCCTCCAGTTTTCTTTGGATTGCTGCCACTTGCAAGCAAAGGGTCTTGTAAAAATACCACACCAAGGAAATTCACACGTCCTTAGGAGCTATTGAGTAAGTTCCTGTAGGGGAAGGACACAATGAGATGCACATTTTAGAGTGATGATCTTAGAATAAGTTTAGAGGATGAATTGGTGTGAGGAGGGGAGGGAAAGGGGCATATTCCTGAAGATGAGATGACAGGTTGGAAGGCCGTTATGGTCATTCTGGCAAAGTATGGTGAGTGCCTGAAACAGAAGAGAAAAGGGGGCCGAGGAAAGATTAAACTTACACAAGGTGAGAAGACTAATGAGACTTTATGAAATCTGAGTTTGTGAAATCGGATATTGCTAGGCTTTTAGCACACTTACTTTGGGATCTAATCTTCAAAAATATTTAAATATCTCTGGTGGTGACAACACCATCGTCTATCTAGTGATTAAGAACTCTGAAATCTTAATCTGGCCTGGGCTGTAGATTGTCAGATGCGGCTTGAGCACAACGAAAAGCCGTTGAAGGGTTTTACACTGGTGGGTGGAGGGTGGTCATGGGATTCCTTTTGCATTTTTAAAATGTCATTTTTGGCTGCTGTGTAAAGAATGGATAGAGAAAAGGCAAAAATAGTAACAAATCATTCTCCAATATTTACGGAACATCTACTATGTGTCAGGTACTGTTCTAAACCCTAAAGACAGAATAGTTAACAAGAGACAAAATAAATTTGATGTCCTCTTGGAGTTTTCATTTTAGTTGTTGAGTGAGAAATGAAGCAAATAAATATACATACATATCAGGGGTTGATTGG
>NW_022476431.1:15153-34247 GCF_009829155.1 Mustela erminea
TTAACACTCCCCTCACTGAAATGGACAGATCATCCAAGCAAAAGATCAGCAAGGAAATAAAGGCCTTAAACGACACACTGGACCAGATGGACATCACAGATATATTCAGAATATTTCATCCCAAAGCAACAGAATACACATTCTTCTCTAGTGCACATGGAACATTCTCCAGAATAGATCACATCCTCGGTCCTAAATCAGGACTCAAACGGTATCAAAAGATTGGGATCATTCCCTGCATATTTTCAGACCACAATGCTCTAAAGCTAGAACTCAACCACAAAAGGAAGTTTGGAAAGAACCCAAATACATGGAGACTAAACAGCATCCTTCTAAAGAATGAATGGGTCAACCGGGAAATTAAAGAAGAATTGAAAAAAATCATGGAAACAAATGATAATGAAAATACAACGGTTCAAAATCTGTGGGACACAACAAAGGCAGTCCTGAGAGGAAAATATATAGCGGTACAAGCCTTTCTCAAGAAACAAGAAAGGTCTCAGGTACACAACCTAACCCTACACCTAAAGGAGCTGGAGAAAGAACAAGAAAGAAACCCTAAGCCCAGCAGGAGAAGAGAAATCATAAAGATCAGAGCAGAAATCAATGAAATAGAAACCAAAAAAACAATAGAACAAATCAACGAAACTAGGAGCTGGTTCTTTGAAAGAATTAATAAAATTGATAAACCCCTGGCCCGACTTATCAAAAAGTAAAGAGAAAGGACCCAAATAAATAAAATCATGAATGAAAGAGGAGAGATCACAACTAACACCAAGGAAATACAAACTATTATAAGAACATACTATGAGCAACTCTACGCCAATAAATTTGACAATCTGGAAGAAATGGATGCATTCCTAGAAACATATAAACTACCACAACTGAACCAGGAAGAAATAGAAAGCCTGAACAGACCCATAACCAGTAAGGAGATTGAAACAGTCATTAAAAATCTCCAAACAAACAAAAGCCCAGGGCCAGACGGCTTCCCGGGGGAATTCTACCAAACATTTAAAGAAGAACTAATTCCTATTCTCCTGAAACTGTTCCAAAAAATAGAAATGGAAGGAAAACTTCCAAACTCATTTTATGAGGCCAGCATCACCTTGATCCCAAAACCAGACAAGGATCCCACCAAAAAAGAGAGCTATAGACCAATATCCTTGATGAACAAAGATGCGAAAATACTCAACAAAATACTAGCCAATAGGATTCAACAGTACATTAAAAAGATTATTCACCACGACCAAGTGGGATTTATTCCAGGGCTGCAAGGTTGGTTCAACATCCGCAAATCGGTCAATGTGATACAACACATCAATAAAAGAAAGAACAAGAACCATATGATACTCTCAATAGATGCTGAAAAAGCATTTGACAAAGTACAGCATCCCTTCCTGATCAAAACTCTTCAAAGTGTAGGGATAGAGGGCACATACCTCAATATCATCAAAGCCATCTATGAAAAACCCACCGCAAATATCATTCTCAATGGAGAAAAACTGAAAGCTTTTCCACTAAGGTCAGGAACACGGCAGGGATGTCCATTATCACCACTGCTATTCAACATAGTACTAGAGGTCCTAGCCTCAGCAATCAGACAACAAAAGGAAATTAAAGGCATCCAAATCGGCAAAGAAGAAGTCAAATTATCACTCTTCGCAGATGATATGATACTATATGTGGAAAACCCAAAAGACTCCACTCCAAAACTGCTAGAACTTATACAGGAATTCAGTAAAGTGTCAGGGTATAAAATCAATGCACAGAAATCAGTTGCATTTCTCTACACCAACAGCAAGACAGAAGAAAGAGAAATTAAGGAGTCAATCCCATTTACAATTGCACCCAAAACCATAAGATACCTAGGAATAAACCTAACCAAAGAGGCACAGAATCTATACTCAGAAAACTATAAAGTACTCATGAAAGAAATTGAGGAAGACACAAAGAAATGGAAAAATGTTCCATGCTCCTGGATTAGAAGAATAAATATTGTGAAAATGTCTATGCTACCTAAAGCAATCTACACATTTAATGCAATTCCTATCAAAGTACCATCCATCTTTTTCAAAGAAATGGAACAAATAATGCTAAAATTTATATGGAACCAGAAAAGACCTCGAATATCCAAAGGGATATTGAAAAAGAAAGCCAACGTTGGTGGCATCACAATTCCGGACTTCAAGCTCTATTACAAAGCTGTCGTCATCAAGACAGCATGGTACTGGCACAAAAACAGACACATAGATCAATGGAACAGAATAGAGAGCCCAGAAATAGACCCTCAACTCTATGGTCAACTAATCTTCGACAAAGCAGGAAAGAATGTCCAATGGAAAAAAGACAGCCTCTTCAATAAATGGTGCTGGGAAAATTGGACAGCCACATGCAGAAAAATGAAATTGGACCATTTCCTTACACCACACACAAAAATGGACTCAAAATGGATGAAAGACCTCAATGTGCGAAAGGAATCCATCAAAATCCTTGAGGAGAACACAGGCAGCAACCTCTTTGACCTCTGCCGCAGCAACATCTTCCTAGGAACAACGCAAAAGGCAAGGGAAGCAAGGGCAAAAATGAACTATTGGGATTTCATCAAGATCAAAAGCTTTTGCACAGCAAAGGAAACAGTTAACAAAATCAAAAGACAACTGACAGAATGGGAGAAGATATTTGCAAACGACATATCAGATAAAGGACTAGTGTCCAGAATCTATAAAGAACTTAGCCAACTCAACACCCAAAGAACAAATAATCCAATCAAGAAATGGGCAGAGGACATGAACAGACATTTCTGCAAAGAAGACATCCAGATGGCCAACAGACACATGAAAAAGTGCTCCATATCACTCGGCATCAGGGAAATACAAATCAAAACCACAATGAGATATCACCTCACACCAGTCAGAATGGCTAAAATCTACAAGTCAGGAAATGACAGATGATGGCGAGGATGCGGAGAAAGGGGAACCCTCCTCCACTGTTGGTGGGAATGCAAGCTGGTGCAGCCACTCTGGAAAACAGCATGGAGGTTCCTCAAAATGTTGAAAATAGAACTGCCCTATGACCCAGCAATTGCACTATTGGGTATTTACCCTAAGGATACAAACGTAGTGATCCAAAGGGGCACATGCACCCGAATGTTTATAGCAGCAATGTCCACAATAGCCAAACTATGGAAAGAACCTAGATGTCCATCAACAGATGAATGGATCAAGAAGATGTGGTATATATACACAATGGAATACTATGCAGCCATCAAAAGAAATGAAATCTTGCCATTTGCGACAACATGGATGGAACTAGAGCGTATCATGCTTAGCGAAATAAGTCAAGCAGAGAAAGACAACTATCATATGATCTCCCTGATATGAGGAAGTGGTGATGCAACATGGGGGCTTAAGTGGGTAGGAGAAGAATCAATGAAACAAGATGGGATTGGGAGGGAGACAAACCATAAGTGACTCTTAATCTCACAAAACAAACTGAAGGTTGCTGGGGGGAGGGGGTTTGGGAGAAGGGGGTGGGATTATGGACATTGGGGAGGGTATGTGCTTTGGTGAGTGCTGTGAAGTGTGTAAACCTGGTGATTCACAGACCTGTACCCCTGGGGATAAAAATATATGTTTATAAAAAATAAAAAATTAATTAATTAAAAAAAAAAAAGATGCCTTTTTCTGCATCCCATTAAGTGAGGAAGCACAGCCACTATTTGCTTTTGAGTGGACTTCACCCTCAAGCTCACAGGCTGCTCAGTTAACTTGGACAGTCTTACCACAAGGATTTAAGAACAGTCCTCATCTATTTGGAGCTGTACTAAGCAAAGATCTCCGTGATGTGTCCTTATCTAATGGGACAACAATTCAATATGTAGATGATATTTTAATCATCTTTAATCACAAAGGTAACATCTGATGAAAATTCTATAACTTTACTTAACTTTTTGGCAGATAGAGGGTATCGTGTATCCCCCAAAAAGGCACAAATTTCTCAACAAAAGGTATACTATTTGGGATATGAACTAACGCCTGGTCACCGCGTTCTATCTACTGATAGAAAAAGGGCCATACTAGATCTCGAGCCTCCAACTACAAAGAAACAACTTCGCACTTTTCTAGGTATGGCAGGTTTTTGCCGCCTGTGGATTCCTGGGTTTGGACTTTTAGCCAAACCGTTATATGACTCAATTAAAGGCCCCGATGAGGAACCTTTGTTATGGACCAAAGCTCAACAGACAGCCTTTCAAACATTAAAAACTAAACTTCTGTCAGCTCCAGCTTTGGCATTACCAAATTTAGAAAAACCTTTTACTCTATATGTGGCAGAAAAACAAGGCCAAGCCTTGGGAGTTCTCACCCAGAAATTAGGGAATGAAACAAGGCCGGTGGGCTACTTTTCAAAGTCACTTGACAATGTGGCCCAAGGGTGGCCAGCTTGTCTTCGAGCAGTGGCTGCCACAGCCCTCCTAGTAGAAGAGGCCTCAAAGCTCACAATGGGACAGTCCCTGACAGTGATGACTCCGCACCAGGTCCAGAGTGTCTTAGAAACCAAGGGTCACCAATGGATGACAGGAGGCCGCCTTACTAAATACCAGGCTATGCTCTTAGATACGCCTGAAGTAGTACTTAAGACCTGTCAAACTTTAAACCCAGCGTCTCTGATGCCTGTACCTGACCATCCTGCTTCCATAGAACATAACTGCTCAGAGATCGTTGATCTTGTCTATTCAAGTAGGCTGGATTTAAAGGACTCCCCTATTGAAAATGCGGATGATAACTGGTTTACTGACGGCAGCAGCTTTATGGATAAGGGAGAAAAAAGGGCCGGATATGCTATAGTTAGTTTGGTTAAAACAATTGAGGCAAAACCCCTTCCATTAAATACTTCTGCCCAAAAAGCAGAAATAGTGGCACTTACTCGTGCCCTTCAATTGGCAGAAGGCCTAAGAATTAACATTTATACTGACTCCAAATATGCTTTCCTGGTACTACATGCCCATGGAGCTATTTGGAAGGAAAGGGGATTGCTATCAAGCCATAACTCCCCAATCAAATATGGGCCTGAGATCACAGCCCTTCTTGAGGCTGTACACTTGCCTAAGGAGGTAGCGGTGATTCACATCAAAGGACATCAAAAGGATATGACCTTAGAATCTAAAGGAAACAATTTAGCAGACCATGCAGCCAAAGAGGCAGCAAAGGGTAAACGGATATTAAGCCTTATACCAGTCTTGACTCCAGTGGAGTCCATAACTCCAGTCTATTCAGACCAAGAAATTCATATTGCTCAGGAGCGAGGCTATACTAAAAATGCACAAGACTGGCTTGTTAACGAAGAAGGAAAGTTCTTTATGCCTAAAATTAGTCAATGGAAAATAATACAGGGCTTACACCAGGCTACTCATTGGAGCAAAGATGCTTTAAAACATTTAATCAAAAATATATTTGATGGAGTAAATTTAACAACCACAATAAAACAGGTGTGTCAATCCTGTAGTATCTGTGCCCAAGTAAATCCGGAGGGTGCAGCTCGCCCCCCACCTCTCTTAAAACCAGTCCAGAGGAGCGGATCCTATCCCGGAGAGGACTGGCAACTTGATTTCACACAAATGCCACCTTGCAAAGGCTATAAATATCTATTAGTGTTTGTTGATACCTTCACCGGATGGGTCGAGGCCTTTCCCTGTAAAACTGAAAGGGCCGTAGAAGTAACTAAGGTTTTGTTGCGAGAAATTATCCCTAGATTTGGCCTTCCTCAATCTCTTCAAAGTGATAATGGTCCTTCCTTTACTGCTCAGATAACTCAACAAATAGCCCAAGCCTTAAAAATTAAATATTTCTTACATTCAGCCTGGCATCCACAGTCCTCTGGAAAGGTAGAGAAAGCTAATCACACTCTAAAACGTCATCTTACTAAACTTAGTCTAGAAACTCAGGAAAATTGGGTTACTCTCCTACCAATAGGACTTCTTAGGATGAGAACTGCTTCAAAACAACCTATAGGACTCAGCCCTTTTGAGTTAATATATGGAAGACCATTTCTTTCTGTAGATCTGCTATTAGATGAAGATTATAATGCCTTACTAAATTATTCACTGGAAGCTGGGTTAATCCATAAGTTACTCAATGAGTATACAAATCGTATTCTTCCCAAACCTGATTTAACTATAACTGAAAACCCACCCCATGTAAATCCCGGAGATATGGTTTATTTAAAAAATTGGAGGTCAGATATAGCCGAAAACCTACATCCAAAATGGAAAGGTCCATATCGGGTCATACTATGTACTCCCACTGCGGTAAAACTAGAAGGACACTCTTCATGGGTCCATATATCTAGAATAAAACCTGTACCTCCTCCACAGGAACAGAGTAAACAAACCAACGTGACTTCTTACTCCTGTGAGCCCATAGAAGACCTCAAGCTTCTCTTCAAACGAAAATGAAGGTTGTATGTATTCTCTTTATCTTCCTTTCATCTGTCTTAGCTGACAATTCTTTTCTACAGTGGGCACAGCATTTTGCTGAACTACAAAATCAGACAAATTGTTGGATATGTGGAATTTTGCCCACTTCAAGTACGTCTGGGTTACCCTGGTGGGTCTCCCCTTTACAGGGCACTGATTGGCATGCTCTGAAAAAGTATATTTCAGATATGGTAGATGGAGATAGTACGTACCGGGATAAATCTATTACTAACCAAAATGTTTCTTCCTGGCCCATGATCAGTAAAACATGGGATTCACCAGGACATAATCAAACTTTTTCATATTCTCAAACTATTAAAATCCTAACTGACCTAACAAACCCACAAGATAATACTCACCGGCAAGGGCCTAAGTTACAAAACCCTCCTTATCGTTATACTAAGGATGGTATATATCAAATCTGGGATACATATCTATGGCTTACACCCACAATTGGACGGCTCAGTCAGAAGGCAATTTTATGCTGGGAACAAAGAAATCATACGAGTGATACTTGGGCAAAGAACGCACGATATCTGGGATGGCTATCACTAGAAATGTGTTCCCAAGTAGTAGTACTCCAGGCTACTGACTGGTTTGCTACTGACTGGGCAAGGCAACCTGGCATTAGATGGCCAGCTCCAAATGGAACCCAGTGGATATGTGGAACCAACCTGTGGCCCTGGCTTCCTCCAGGGTGGATAGGTCGCTGTACTTTAGGATTTGCCTGGATTCATGGGCGCATAACTAAAACCATCACCACTCCAGCTAATCTCCCCAACTTGAAACAAAGATGGACACGATCTGTTTTAAATGGTATGATCACTTAGCATCCATTTTTGTTCCATCTGCGGGACTAGAGGATGTCATGTGGCATGTAGAAGCCCTTAATAAATATACTACAAAGGCACTCAATGACTCACTGAACAGCATCTCCCTACTTAATACCGAAGTGTCACAAATACGCAAGGCAGTCCTACAGAATAGGATGGCCTTAGATGTCCTGACAGCAGCACAGGGTGGCACATGTGCAATTATCAAGACAGAATGTTGTGTGTACATTCCAGACTATCACAAAAATGTAACAGGACTAATAAAAGACATGAATACCCAGATTAAGGCCCTACAAGATCCTTCTCTCTCTCTCAGTGAATGGTTAAGTTCCTGGTTTGAAGGAGGACTATGGCCAAATCTCCTTTTCGGGCTTCTCATTCTTATCGCCTTATTAACTTTAATATGTTGCTTTGTTCCATGTTTCTCTACTTGGTGCCGAGACTCCATTGCTGCAATGACTTCACCACGACAGACGATCCTTGTCGCGCGCGAGGACGCCTCTTCACTGTCAGCGCTGGATTCAGCTGCCTCTACCTTTCGTAACTCCCCTATACGTTCCTACCCTGATCAATATTGACCCGAGCAGGTAGGGACAGCTCTACGCCCCTATTCAGCAGGAAAAAGTTACAGAAGATGAGACCTTCCACCTTCAACCACCTTAAAGATTTAAGGGTCAAAATTGTTCAGGGGGGGAATGATGAGGGAGCAGGAGGCTGGCTGAGAACGGAGCAGGGGCTGGTGCCTTGCACCACCTCTCCACCCACTCCCCTTGGTAATATGTGTGACATTTCACAGGCACCCCGACTGCCCTAAAAGAAGAGCAAATGGTTATCTTGCAGAGATCACAGTCCTGCAAGGCAGGAGTCTCTCTTGGTTTACAAATGTCCTTGAGATTTACAACAAAGAAGTTGCCTTATCAATAGCCCAATTTCCAAAGACACATAACTCAGTTCCTCAAGCCCTAACGTCACCCTCCACACCATAAAAAAACCGAAGGAGACGGAGGTAGAAGGAAAAGTAAATAAAGTTAAATTTCTTTTAAGACCTAAATCTCACTAACAAGGACGTTTGATAGCAGGAATGTAACATTCCACCAGGAGACTCCCAATTGTCTTTATGTTAGTGCCTCATTAGAGGGAAAGTTGCCTTGGCTTGATAGTAACCAGGCCTTCAATATCCTGACAGTCTTCTTTACCCCAATAGCCCTTCTGAACACCCCTTTGTCCTCACCTACCCAACTCCTGTGTATATAACCAGACACTCCTCACAGGCCCTGGGCAGCCGCATCTCTGCCTGCCCACGGGTCCTGTCCCCGTGCTCTAATAAACCACCTTTTTGCACCAGAGACGTCTTAAGAATTCTTTCTTTAGCCGTCGGCTCCGAACCTCACCCCACCAAACCTCACCTAGGTTCAAGAACTTCATCATTAGCGTCAGGGTCAGGGTTACGTTTAGGGTTAGAGTTAAGGTCAGGCTCACATTCAGTGTCAGGGTTAGTGTTAGGGACAGGGTCAGGGTCACTGTTAGGGTCAGGGTTAGGTTTATGGTCTTTGCCTGGTCAGGCTCAGGGTGAAGTCTAGGGCCAGTGTCAGGTTGACGGTCAGGATCAGGTATTGGTTTAAAGTCCGCCTTCGGGTCAGGGACAGGGTTATGTAGTGGCCATTGTTAGGGTCATGGTTAGGTTTAGGGTCAAGGCCAGGGTCAGGTTTACGGTCAGGGTCAGGTATAGGCAAAGTTTAGCGTTAGGGTTATGATCATAATCAGGTATAGGGTCAGGGTTATAGTTAAAGTTTAGAGTTAGTGTTCGGGTTAGCGTTAGGTTGACGGTTAGGGTTAGAACTTGTTAGGGTCAGGGTCCATGGTAGGGTTAGGGGTTAGTGTTATAGTTAGGTTCAGCGATACGATTCGGGGGAGGGCCCGTGTTAGTGTCACGTTCATGGTTACATTTAGGGATAGAGTTAGGGTCGGGCTCACAGTGAGGGTCAGGTTTAGAGTTAAGGTCAGGGTCGGGGTCACTGTTAGGGTCAGGGTTAGGTTTATGGTCATGGTCAGGGTCAAGGTCAGGGTGAAGTTTAGCTCCAGTGTCAGGTTTAGGGTCAGGTTCAGGTATTGGTTTAGAGTCCACATTCGGGCCAGGGACAGGGTTATGTAATGGTCAGTGTTAGTGTCATGGTTAGGATTAGGGTCAGGGTCAGGGTCAGGTGAAGGTCAGGGCCAGAGTCAGGTTGAGGGTCAGGCTTTGGTTTAGGGTCAATGTTCGGTTCAGTGTCACAGTTATGTTTTGGCGGTAGGGTTTGGGTTTGGTGTTAGGGTTAGAGTTATAAGTAGGATTAGGGTTAGGGTTTGGGTTAGACAGCGTAAGGTCAGGGTTAGGATTTGGTTTAGGGTAGGGGTTAGTGTTAGGATCACGGTCAGGGTTAGGTTTAGATTCAGGATCCGTATTAGTGTCATGGTTAGAGTTACCTTTACGTTTAGTTTTGGGGTCCAGCTCACAATCCCGGTCAGGGTTAGGGTAAGGGTCAGGGTTAGGTCAGCGTCACGGCTAGGATTAGGGTCAGGGCCAGGGTCATGGTAAGGTATGAGTCATGGTTACGGTAATATCGGTGTTAGGTTTAGGTTCAGGGTCCACATCAGGTTCAGTGTCAGGCTTAGGTTTAGACTTTAGGGTTCAGGTCAGGATCACAGTCATGGTCAGGGTCAGGGATAGTGGTTATACTTAGGGTTAGCCCCGCTCCTGTGTCATGGACCCATCCCTTCAGGGTACTCAGGAATAAACCTTTGGCCGAAGGGTGTAGACCCTACACCGGATCCCAATTAACCAGCCTTAAAGTGGGGTGTGAGCATGACTTGCCCACCAGACATCTAACCCCTCATCAGCCTGATCCTGCCTGGGACATCTCCAACCTCGATGGCATGGCCAGGTCCTCTTACACACAGACACACAGACACCCAGAGGCGTGCGCACACAAACACACACAAACACACTCACACACACACACACACACACACACATACATACACACACACACACACAGAGACAGGGAGGAGACCTAGGGCTACACCCGTTGATCAGAAGGTGTGGACTCTCTGACTCTGAGCCCCCTGGTGTCACCTTTTGATTTTATTAGCCAAAGGGCCTGAGGCGTTGGGGAAACCTGATATGACCTTCCAGGGAGGGGACCTGTCTGGCCGGCGAGCTCTCTTCTCCCTGCAACCTCTCGGCTTCAGTACAGCAGAAGAACTTGTCGCTTCCTTGAGGATGTGCTAGAAATGAGCTGGGCAGGGGGGTTTTCTCTGTAATGGGGTGCCTGGATACGTGGGTTCCAATTCCGTTGGGCTCTGTCGTCAGGGAAGTGAGGTCACCACTGCCTGGGGGCTCCTTACCGAACTTCCTGCTTCACCAGAGCTCCTGAGGCGCCGGTCCCCTAGCTGATCAAGGCTCACACACCACTCAATGCAGTGCCCATCCAGTGACCCCCATACAGCCTCGCCCCAGCCCCTGGGAGGCCTGGGTGCAGCTGTTGTCCCCACTGGAGGGAACAGAGCTGGGTTTAGACCAGGTTAGTGTTAGGGTTAGGGTTAAGAAAGACTTAGGGTCAGGGAGAGGTTTAGACGTCGTTAGGGTCAGGGTTAGTTAAGGCTGAGGGTAGGGGTCAGGGGTAGGGTTAGGTTCATGGTTTGGTTTAGGGTCAGGCTCACAGTAGGGTCAGGGTTAGCGTTACGCTCAGAGTCAGGGTCAGGGTCAGTGTTAGGGTGACGGTTAGGTTTAGAGACAGGTTCAGGGTCATGGTCAGACTTAGGGTCAGGTTCAAGTTTTGGTTTGGGGGCAAGGTTCATGTCAGGGTCAGGGTTAGGTTTGGTACAGGTTTAGTGTCAGGGTTAGGGTCAGGGTCAGGGTTAGGTTCATGGTTATGGTAAGGTCAGCTTTATGTTTGGGTTCTGTTTTATGAATAGGTTCAGGATCAGGGTTAGATTTAGGTTTACGATTCTGTTCAGGATCACGGACTGGGTCAGAGTTAGGTACAGTCAGGGTTGGGGTCAGTGTTAAGGTCAAGGCCACGTACAGGTTTAAGGTTAAGTTTTGACATAGGAAATGTTCAGAGTTAGGTTTATGACCAGGGTCAGGGAGAGCGTCTGGATTACTGTTAAACTGGGGTTAGGGTTAGGGTGAGAGGTAGGTTGAGCTTTAGGGTTAGACCGGGTTAGGCTCAGTTTCAGAGATAATGTTAGGGGTTAGTTTTAGGGTTAGGTTCAGCGTTAGGTTTAGGGTCAGGGCCCGTGTAGGGTCAGGGTCAGGGTTACGTTTAGGGTTAGAGTTAGGGTCAGGCTCACATTCAGTGTCAGGGTTAGTTTTGGGACAGGGTCAGGGTCACTGTTAGGGTCAGGGTTAGGTTTATGGTCTTTGCCTGTTCAGGCTCAGGGTGAAGTCTAGGGCCATTGTCAGGTTGACGGTCAGGATCAGGTATTGGTTTAAAGTCTGCCTTCGGGTCAGGGACAGGGTTATCTAGTGGCCATTGTTAGGGTCATGGTTAGGTTTAGGTCAGGGCCAAGGTCAGGTTTCCGGTCAGGGTCAGGTATAGGCAAAGTGTAGCGTTAGGGTTATGATCATAGTCAGGTATAGGGTCAGGGTTATTGTTAAAGTTTAGGGTTAGTGTTAGGGTTAGCGTTAGGTTGACTTTTAGGGTTAGAACTTGTTAGGGTCAGGGTCCGTGGTAGGGTTAGGGGTTAGTGTTATGGTTAGGTTCAGCTATAGGATTCGGGGGAGGGCCCGTGTTAGTGTCAGGTTCATGGTTACATTTAGGGTTAGAGTTACGGTCGGGCTCACAGTCAGGGTCAGGTTCAGTGTTAAGGTCAGGGTCGGGGTCACTGTTAGGGTCAGGGTTAGGTTGATGGTCATGGTCTGGGTCAGGGTCAGGGTGAAGTTTAGCGCCAGTGTCAGGTTTAGGGTCAGGTTCAGGTATTGGTTTAGAGTCCACATTCGGGCCAGGGACAGGGTTATGTAGTGGTCAGTGTTAGTGTCATGGTTAGGATTAGGGTCAGGGTCAGGGTCAGGGTCAGGTGAAGGTCAGGGCCAGAGTCAGGTTGAGGGTCAGGCTTTGGTTTAGGGTCAATGTTCGGTTCAGTGTCACAGTTATGTTTTGGCGGTAGGGTTTGGGTTTGGTGTTAGGGTTAGAGTTATAAGTAGGATTAGGGTTAGGGTTTGGGTTAGACAGCGTAAGGTCAGGGTTAGGATTTGGTTTAGGGTAGGGGTTAGTGTTAGGGTCAGGGTCAGGGTTAGGTTTAGATTCAGGATCCGTATTAGTGTCATGGTTAGAGTTACCTTTACGTTTAGGTTTGGTGTCAGGCTCACAGTCCCGGGCAGGGTTAGGGTAAGGGTCAGGGTTAGGTCAGCGTCAGGGCTAGGATTAGGGTCAGGGCCAGGGTCATGGTAAGGTATGAGTCATGGTTACGGTAATATCGGTGTTAGGTATAGGTTCAGGGTCCACATCAGGTTCAGTGTCAGGCTTAGGTTTAGATTTAGGGTTCAGGTCAGGATCACAGTCATGGTCAGGGTCAGGGTTAGCCCCGCTCCTGGGTCATGGACCCATCTCTTCAGGGTCTCAGGATGAAACCTGGGCAGAAGGGTGTAGACCCTAAACCCGATCCCACTTAACCAGCCTTAAACTGGGGTGTGAACATGACTTGCCCACCAGACATCTAACCCCTCATCAGCCTGATCCTGTTGGGGCATCTCCAAGCACGATGGCATGGGCAGGTCCTCTTTACACACAGACACACAGACACCCAGAGGCACACACACACACACAGAGAGAGAGAGAAAGGGAGGAGACCTAGGGCTACACCAATCGATCAGAAGGTGTGAGACACTGACTCTGAGCCCCCTAGTGTCACCTCTTGATTTTATTAGCAAAAGGGCCTGAGGTGTTGGGGAAACCAGATATGACCTGCCAGGGAGGTGTCTGGCTGGCGAGCTCTCTTCTCCCTGCATCCTCTCGGCATCAGTATAGCAGAAGAACATGTTGCTTCCTTTAGGATGTGCCTAGAAATGAGTGGGGAAGTGGTGTTTTCTCTGTAATGGGGTGCCTGGATACGTGGGTTCCAATTCCATTGGGCTCTGTCGTCAGGGAAGTGAGGTCACCAATGCCTGGAGGCTCCTTACCGAACTTCCTGCTCCACCAGAGCTCCCTGACCCGCCGAGCCCCAAGCTGCTCAAGGCTCACACTCCGCTCAATGCAGTGCCCATCCAGTGACACCCATGAAGCCTCCCCCCAGCCCCTGGGAGGCCTGGGTGCAGCTGTTGTCCCCGCTGGAGGGAACAGAGCTGGGTTTAGACCAGGTTAGTGTTAGGGTTAAGCTTAAGAAAGACTTAGGGTCAGGGTTAGGGTTAGACGTCGTTGGGGTCAGGGTTTCGTAAAGCTTAGGGTAGGGGTCAGTGTTAGGGTTAGGTTTATGGTTAGGTTGAGGGTCAGGCTCACAACAGTGTCATGGTTAGCATTACTGTCCGGGTCAGGGTCAATGTTAGGGTGACGGTTAGGTTTAGGGTCAGGTTCAGGGTCATGGTCAGATTTAGGGTCAGGTTCAAGTTTTGGTTTGGGGGCAAGGTTCATGTCAGGGTCAGGGTTAGGTTTGGGACAGGTTTAGTGTCAGGGTTAGGGTCAGGGTCAGGGTTAGATTCATGTTTATGGTAAGGTCAGCTTTATGTTTAGGTTCTGATTTATGAGTACGTTCAGGATCAGGGTTAGCTTTAGGGTTACAATTCTGTTCAGGATCACGGATTGGGTCAGAGTTAGGTTTACAGTCAGGGTTAGGGTCAGTGTTAAGGTCAAGGCCAGTGTCCGGTTTAAGGTTTAGGTCTGACATAGGCAAAGTTCAGAGTTAGGGTTATGATCAGGGTCAGGGAGAGGGTCAGGATTATTGTTAACGTGGGGCTAGGGTTAGGGTTAGAGGTAGCTTGAGGGTTAGGGTTAGACCGTGTTAGGGTCAGTGTCAGGGATAATGTTAGGGGTTAGTTTTAGGTTTAGGTTCAGCGTTAGGTTTTGTGTCAGTGCCCGTGTTAGTGTCAGGGTCAGGGTTACGTTTAGGGTTAGAGTTAGGGTCAGGCTCACATCAGTGTCATGGTTAGTGTTAGGTCAGGTTCAACGTCACTGTTAGGGTCAGGGTTAGGTTTATGTTCTTTGCCTGGGACAGGGTGAGGGTGAAGTCTATTGCCAGTGTCAGGTTCACGGTCAGGATCATGTATTGGTTTAAAGTCCACATTCGGGTCAGGGACAGGGTTATGTAGTGGTCAGTGTTAGTGTCATGGTTAGGATAAGGGTAAGGATCAGGGTCAGGTGAAGGTCAGGGCCAGGGTCAGGTTAAGGGTCAGGCTTTGGTTTAGGGTCAATATTCGGTTCAGTGTCACAGTTAGATTTTGGAAGTAGGGTTTGGGATTGGGGTTAGGGTTAGAGTTAGAAGTAGGGTTATGGTTAGGGTTAGGGTTATACAGTGTAAGGTCAGGGTTAGGGTTTGGTTTAGGGTAGGGGTTAGTGTTAGGGTCAGGGTCAGCATTACGTTTAGGTTCAGGGTCCGTATTAGGGTCATGGTTAGAGTTACCTTTAGGTTTAGGGTTAGTGTCAGGCTCACAGTAACGGTCAGGGTTAGGTTAGTGTCAGGTTTAGGTCAGCGTCAGGGTTAGATTTAGGGTCAGGGTCAGGGTCATGGTTAGGTATGAGTCATGGTTACGGTAATGTCAGAGATAGGTTTAGGTTCAGGGTCCAGATCAGGGTCAGTCACGCTTAGGTTTAGGTTTACGGTTCAGGTCAGGGTCACAGTCAGGGTCAGGGTCAGTGTTAGGGTCAGGGCTTGGGTTATAGTTTGGGTTAGACTCACAGTCAGGGTAAGGGTCAGGGTTAGTGGTTACTCTTAGGGTTAGCCCCGCTCCTGGGTTATGGACACATCCCTTCAGCGTCTCAGGATGAACCCTGGGCAGAAGGGTGTAGACCATACACCTGATCCCACTTAACCAGCCTTAAACTGGGGTGTGAACATGACTTGCCCACCAGACATCTAACCCCTCATCAGCCTGATCCTGCTTGGGGCATCTCCACCCATGATGGCATGGCCAGGTCCTCTGTACACACAGAGACACAGACACCCAGAAGCACACACACACACACACACACACACACACACACACACACACACATACACACAGACGGGGAGGAGACCTAAGGGCTACACCGTCGATCACAAGGTTTGGGACTCTCTGACTCTGAGCCCCCTGGTGTCCCCTTTTGATTTTATTAGCCAAAGTGCCTGAGGTATTGGGGAAACCTGTTATGACATGCCAGGAAGGGGACGTGTCTGGCGGGCGAGCTCTCTTCTCACTGCATCCTCTCGGCCTCAGTACAGCAGAAGAACATGTCGCTTCCTTTAGGATGTGCCTAGAAATGAGCTGGGCAGGGGGGTTTTCTCTGTAATGGGGTGCCTTGATACGTGGGTTCCAATTCCTTTGGGCTCTGTCGTCAGGGAAGTGAGGTTACCACTGCCTGGGGCTCCTTACTGAACTTCCTGCTCCACCAGAGTTCCCTATGCCGCCGGGCCCCAAGCTGCTCAAGGCTCACACTCCACTCAATGCAGTGCCCATCCTGTGACCCCCAAACAGCCTCCCCCTAGCCCCTGGGAAACCTGGGTGCAACTGTTGTCCTCGCTGGAGGGAACAGAGCTGGGTTTAGCCCAGGTTAGTGTTAGGGTTAGGCTTAAGAAAGACTTAGGGTCGGGGTTAGTGTTAGACGTCTTTGGGGTCAGGGTTAGCGTAAGGCTTATGGTAGGGGTCAGGGTTAGTGTTAGGTTCATGGTTAGATTTAGGTTCAGGCTCACAGTAGGGTCAGCGTTAGCTTTACGGTCAGGGTCAGGGTCAGTGTTAGGGTGACGGTTAGGTTTAGGGTCAGGTTCAGGGTCATGGTCAGATTTAGGGTCAGGTTCAAGTTTTGGTTTGGGGGCAAGGTTCATGTCAGGGTCAGGGTTAGGTTTGGGACAGGTTTAGTGTCAGGGTTAGGGTTAGGTCAGCTTTATGTTTAGGTTCTGTTTTATGAGTAGGTTCAGGATCAGGGTTAGCTTTAGGGTTACGATTCTGTTCAGGATCACGGATTGGGTCAGAATTAGGTTTACAGTCAGAGTTAGGGTCAGTGTTATGGTCAAGGCCAGGGTCAGGTTCAGGTTACGGTCTGACATAGGCAAAGTTCAGAGTTAGGGTTATGATCAGGGTCAGGGAGAGGGTCAGGATTATTGTTAAAGTGGGGCTAGGGTTAGGGTTAGAGGTAGGTTGATGGTTTAGGGTTAGACCGGGTTAGGGTCAGTGTCAGGGACAATGTTAGGTGTTAGTTTTAGTGTTAGATTCAGCTTTAGGTTTAGGGTCAGGGCCCGTGTTAGTGTCAGGGTGAGGGTTACGTTTAGGGTTAGAGTTAGGGTCAGGTTCCCATTCAGTGTCAGGGTTAGTGTTAGGGTCAGGGTCAGCATCATTGTTAGGGTGAGGGTTAGGTTTATGGTCTTTGCCTGGGTAGGGTCAGGGTGATGTCTAGGGCCAGTGTCAGGTTTACGGTCAGGATCAGGTATTGGTTTAAAGTCCACATTCGAGTCAGGGACAGGGTTATGTAGTGGTCATTGTTAGGGTCATGGTTAGGTTTTGGGTCAGGGTCTGGTATAGGCAAAGTTCAGGGTTAGGGTTATGATCATAGTCAGGTATAGGGTCAGGGTTATTGTTAAAGTTTAGGGTTAGTGTTAGGGTTAGCGGTTAGGGATAGAACTTGTTAGGGTCAGGGTCCGTGGTAGGGTAATTTGTTAGTGTTATGGTTAGTTTAGCGCTAGGATTCGGGGGAGGGCCCGTGTTAGTGTCAGGGTCAGGGTTACATTTAGAGTCAGGTTTAGTGTTAAGGTCAGGGTCGGGGTCACTGTTAGCGTCAGGGTTAGGTTTATGGTCATGGTCTGGGTCAGGGTCAGGGTGAAGTTTAGCGCCAGTGTCAGGTTTAGGGTCAGGTTCAGGTATTGGTTTCAAGTCCACATTCGGGTCAGGGACAGGGTTATGTAGTGGTCAGTGTTAGTGTCATGGTTAGGATTAGGGTCAGGGTCAGGGTCAGGTGAAGGCCAGGGTCAAGTTGAGGGTCAGATTTTGGTTTAGGGTCAATGTTTGGTTCAGTGTCACAGTTAGGTTTTGGTGGTAGGGTTTGGGTTGGGTTTAGGGTTAGTGTTAGAAGTAGGATTATGGTTAGGGTTAGGGTTAGACCCCGTTAGGTCAGGGTTAGGGTTTGGTTTAGGGTAGGGGTTAGTGTTAGGGTCAGGGTCAGCGTTAGGTTTAGGTTCAGTGTCCGTAGTAGGGTGATGGTTTGAGTTAACTTTAGGTTTAAGGTTAGGGTCAGGCTCACAGTCCCGGTCAGGGTTAGGGTTAGAGTCAGGGTTAGGTCAGCGTCAGGGTTAGGATTAGGGCCAGGGTAAGGGTCATGGTTAGGTATGAGTCATGGTTATGCTAATGTCAGAGTTAGGTTTAGGTTCAGGGTCCACATCAGGGTCATTGTCAGGCTTAGGTTTAGGTTTAGGGTTCAGGTCAGGATCACAGTCGGGGTCAGGGTCAGGGTCAGGCTCAGGGCTTGGGTTAGGTTTTGGGGCAGGCTCACAGTCAGTGTCAGAGTCAGGGTTTGTGGTTACTGTTAGGGTTAGCCCCGCTCCTGGGTCATGGACACATTCCTTCAGCGTCTCAGAGTAAACCCTGCGCAGAAGTGTGTAGGCCCTACACCCGATCCCACCTAAATAGCCTTAAACTGGGGTGTGAACATGACTTTCCCACCAGACATCTAACCCCTCATCAGCCTGATCCTGCTTGGGGCATCTCCCCCAACGATGGCATGGCCAGGTCTTCTTTACACACTGAGACATAGACACCCAGAGGCACACACACACACACACACACACACACACACACACACACACAGAGGCGGGGAGAAGACCTAGGGCTACATCCATCGATCAGAAGGTTTGGGACTCTCTGACTCTTAGCCCCCAGGTGTCTCCTTTTAATTTATTAACCAAAGGGCCTGAAACGTTGGGGAAACCTGATATGACTTGCCAGGGAGGGGACGTGTCTGGCGGGCGAGCTCTCTTCTCCCTGCATCCTCTTGGCCTCAGTACAGCAGAAGAACATGTCGCTTCCTTTAGGATGTGCCTAGAAATGAGCTGGGCAGGGGGGTTTTTCTCTGTAATGGGGTGCCTAGATACGTGGGTTCCAATTCCTTTGGGCTCCGTAGTCAGGGAAGTGAGGTCACCACTGCCTGGGCGCTCCTTACTGAACTTCCTGCTCCACCAGAGCTCCCTGAGACACCGGGCCCCAAGCTACACAAGGCTCACACTCCACTCAATGCAGTGCCCATCCAGTGACCCCCATACAGGCTCCCCCAGCCCCTGGGCGGCCTGGGTTAGCTTTTCGGTCAGGGTCAGGGTCAGTGTTAGGGTGACGGTTAGGTTTAGGGTCAGATTCAGGGTCTAGGTCAGATTTAGGGTCAGGTTCAAGTTTTGGTTTGGGGGCAAGGTTCATGTCAGGGTCAGGGTTAGGTTTGGGACAGGTTTAGTGTCAGGGTTAGGGTCAGGGTCAGGGTTAGATTCATGGTTATGGTAAGGTCAGCTTTATGTTTAGGTTCTGTTTTATGAGTAGGTTCAGGATCAGGGTTAGCTTTAGGGTTACGATTCTGTTCAGGATCACGGATTGGGTCAGAGTTAGGTTTACAGTCAGGGTTAGGGTCAGTGTTAAGGTCAACTCC
>NW_022476432.1:0-31901 GCF_009829155.1 Mustela erminea
AGTCGAAATGCAGCTGTTTTTAGAAGGAGAGACACTGGAGGATAGCGGGGTGTTCTCATGGGTTGATGTGGAGGGTTTCCCAGGCTGTCTGCTTGATGCCTGGGAGTGCATGAAAATGGGCTGTGCCACCGGGTGGGTGGACCAAACACAAGGCAGCTGCACAGTGGACTGTCTGCTGCTCTCAAAGATACTGGGGACTGGGTTCTCCAGGCCTGGCCTAGGGAGGGAGACAGGAGACTGTCCCCTAAACCTACAGTCTCTAGAAGGGATCAAGATACCTGAGAGTACACAAGAGATGTTGGTGAAAAATGAGAGAGCAGGAGGGACTCACTCCAGCCAAGGTAGTCTCATGTCCATCCAGGCTCCTCAGGCCACTCAGCATCACCCGTCTCCTTCCTGAAACCAACCGACCCCAGCCCACATGGACACCTCCATGTCCGTTCATACCATCATCTGCTCCTCGGGATTGCCGAGCTCAGGGCAAGCGAGTTATCAGCAGGGCCAATGTGTGATGTCTGGGAGCGGAAGGCAAGCGAGTTCTCGGCAGGGTCCTATGTGACCTTTGGGAGTCTGAATCAGCTTGGGAGCCAAGCAGAACCCCAGGAGCCATGGACTGCAACTGGACTTCAGGACGGCCTTGGGCGACTGGGCTGACCTTGCAGAGAGGTAAGGGAACGTGGCCCATGCTACCCATTCCTGGTCCTTCACTAGGGCCCCACTGGGCAGTAATCGCCACCTAGTTGATGTCAGGGCCCCAAACACAGGTGAGTGAGGACTGAGGTTGGTCTCGTGGCCCTCACTCTCCCCTACAGAAACTCTGGCACAGAGGGATTTCAGATTGTGAAGGCAGCTCTTAGTTCAAGGCTTCAGGATGTTTTCTCAGGGGCCGTGGGCTGGTGTCAGGGGCTGGGGGATCTCCAGCCACAGGGAAACGACAACATTCCTGTCCCAGATCCATCCCTCATCAGGGTGGCAACTGTGGACGGTCCCTTCACCACCCTACATTTCAGGGCCCTCCACTGTCCAATGGGGCTTCCAGCCCGTCGCCACTCCCATCGGGGCTGCTGTGGGGAGGACAGGACAAAGGCACACAGATTCTCTGTTGGCTGTCAAGCATCGTTCTCATGAGAAGGGTAAAGAGGGGGCTTCTATCCTCCTGTGCAATGGAGCCATCCCAAGTCACACATCTGGCTTCACCCACAGCCAGCCGTCTAGCTGAGTCCCTAGGCGGTCCCTTCCTCATCACCTGCCGAGCGGCTGGGAAGCATCCCGTCCTCCCCTAGGTCTCAGGCGCTCCTTGGACTCAATCACTTGGGACACCGTGGCGGCACACTAACGTCTAGGCCGGAGGGCAGGGAAATGGGGCACAGAAGGTTCTGGGGAACACTCTCAGGTAGGTGTGGCCGCTCAATGGATGTGAACCCAGGCCATCACGCATGCTCACAGTGCTCTGTTGTGTTTCTGACCTGTCTCTGCTCCATACAAGCCATTGCCCAGAGAACCTGTGGGTGTGGGAGGGGCCGGAATTCAGAGCACAGCACACGGTGACCTCTTCCTAAGTCCCACCTGGAGGGAGGAATGCCTGCTGGGCAGCTGGCGAGTAGGGCAGGAGACGGATGGACTAGAAGGAAATAATGTCCAATCCCCCTAAGGGCTTCTGACGACAAGATGCCGACACTGCTCTCTATTTCTATGTGCCTCCCAGAAACCTATGGGGTCCTCCCTGAAGATGTGGAGCCGCCCACAACCATGCCAGACCCTCCACAACTGCCCAAGAAGAGAGTCCGGTTCTCCCTCAATGATCAGGTCTTCTCCATCGAGGACACCGAGGAAGGTAGGTACCTTGGGGATTGACTCATTACATTGATTGGATACGTGTTCTTCTGTTCAGTAGCACAGACATAATCAAAGCTTTTAAAACTGCTGAGACACATTGTCTTCTGATTTCACTGGCAGCCGTTTCCCTCTATGCCGTCTGTCCGTCCTCTTTTAAGTCCACAAGTCACAATGAGAGTCTCATTGATACTGGATCCAAGGGGCACAGGAAAAAAGTGTCTACTAGCTGAAGGGATAGATCTTAGGTCTTTCTGACACACACAGGTCCCTATAGGTCTCCCCAGAAAACATGGTTCTTAGATGTGTAGGAAGGAGGAGACTATGTTTTCCGCCAGGAACACTGAACAGAAAAATGGAACAGAATACGACAGGGCATTTCCCGATCTCCCCCCTCCATGTCCACCTATTAGCCACATCTTGCACGGGTGTGCTACGTATCTTCAAAGCAACAAAACGACTTCACCACATTTGGGGAACTCAAGTACCCAGTACATTCCATGTGGTTACCATTCTACAAATTGGGCCAGTGCATTCGGGGACATCTTCTCATTCTGGAAACACAGAAATCTGTGCACTAATGTCTCACACAGCTGGGTTCCCAATAGCCACAGACAGGCACAGCCCCCAAATCCATCATGGGAGGAAAGGACACATTCAATGGCATCTATACATATTATGGAGAGCAATTCAAGCATTAGAAGAAAAAAGGTTTCCAGTATTTTAGGAAACACATGGACCCTTGAAACCTAACACACATTTTGGAAGCAAGCACACAAGGAAAGAGATACACTACACTCGAGTACACTCGAGTAGGGACATTCATAGACCCAGAAAGTGGAAGGGACGGTGCAGGGAGGAAAGGGGGAGGGCCGGTCATGTCGTCACGGGTACAGAGGTTCCATGAGATAGGATGGCAAGGTTTTCCCCATAGATGGCAGCACAGTCTACAAAGCATCAGGGATGTGAACAGTGTCACTGAACGTACCCGCACAAACAAATACAACCATCCACGGTACTTAGATTCCATCACCGAAGAACCCACTACTCCAGGGTGATAGAGGACCGACAGAGTCACGGCAGAGGTTCAGGGAAGACAGCTTAACAGGCCCCATGACCAGCTGAAGAAGTGGAAACCTGGCTTGGCTTCACAATGGGCAAGAGGGCTCAGGGGACTGCACCCTGAAACCCAGGGTGCCTTGAGTGTTTCCCGGACGGACGCTGATGAGTTCCCACTGATGACATCCCCTCCGTTGGAAAGCCAAGGCCCCGTTTCCCTTTTGCATCCTGTTCCCCTCCTCTGTGTTACTGTGTACAACAAGGACATTGGCCCAGCGGCACGTCAGGCCTTGCTTGGTCACCCTTCACGTCCATTCCCTCTGGCCCCGCATCCACATCCAGCAGACTTAACTCCCCGAGTCATTCCTGAGTAGTGCAGCCAATGTCCTGACAGCTCCTCTCTGTTCTCTTAGACTCTGTGGAGGGCCAGTCCAAGGACCTCCCTAGGGGCTGGACAGCAGAAGGCGCCGCAAATCTCCCCGAGGTAAGTTCACCTCTCTTTCTCAGAGACACAAATGGTGCTTCCTTGATTTCTTCCATCAGTGGAGTTTGATAAACATCTGGCACTTTACCTCCCAGGGGAAGGGGACAGCAGCCTCCCCTCGTGGAGGAATCCTGGGTCCGACCTCTTATGCACAGTGGACCCAAAAAGGGTGATGACACAGGACAGCCTCAGTTACAAACTCCATGAGATCAAACACCTTCTTCAGCAGAAAAGGCTTCTCCTTGAAAAAGAACGTTCTGTCTGTTGATCAGAATGGACTTCAGAGATTGAATGATGCTCCAGCATCATTCCAATGGTCCTCTTGAACTCAGGTGGGAGGACATGAACTCAACCACGGGATCTCATCCAATTAACTGCCCGAAGTCCTCCCCAAACCAAAGATCTGGCCTACCAGCGGACAGGATGCTGGGATCCTCACTGTGTTTCCTTTTCCCCAATCGCAGGTAGATGCTGGGAGCAAGAACAGCTGTACGTATTTAAGAGCATCGGGCTCTGGGAGGAAATCTAGAGTACAAAGAAGCCTGCCCCCTGATTCTGTGTTCCAACATGGAATGGGGTTTGCGGGATACTGACCTAGACTGTCCATGGAGGCATGGTCACCACGTCAAACAGGGTCTGGAAGAACTCGTACATATGGAAGGGGTGATCTGTGTGCACGTGGGATGAAGGCCCTGTGTGCGTGGGGGTGTGCATGGGTGTGTGTCTGTGTGTGTGTGTCCATGCGTTATGCTTGTGAACACGATTGTGTGCCTTTCCCAGGGAATCTTTCTCACACTTCCATCACAATCACAGTGTCCCCCTTCCAAAACACTCTCATCACCCTGGCACACTTTACATACTCCTTCCCCTACTCACCACAGCTGTACCTAGAGGATGTTGCCCTTTGCTTTCCTTAGACGGGCATGGTGCAGAGATGAAGGATCCAAACCCCTGACCTCCTACTTGGAAAGCCAAGATTGGAGCTTAGGTTCCAATCTGAGAGTTGCTCTGGCCTACATACCTGTGTTAGTCCCTCAGCCAGGGGGTCATGATGTATCATGGGTGCTAGCTAGCAAAGGGTCAGCATCTGTGCACTCAGTCAAAAACCTAGATTCTATGATGGTCCCCCACAGGACCCAACATGACACAGTGGCTTTCAAGGACACAGAAGCCAGGGCAAGGTTAGAAGCCCACGTTCAAGATTACAGCCTGGTCCCTAGAGTCAAAAGTGTACAGAGAAAAGCCACATCCTCATACTCAAGCCCACATGGCTGGAAAGGGTATGGACCCATGGAGGTCAGAACAGGACAACATCGGTCAGAGCCAGTCTCAGTGTGTGCACACGACCAATGGCAGAAAGGCATCAGAGAGGGAATTGACTGTACTTGATAAGATTTCCTTAAGCCTCAGGAAGGTTCAGATTCTCTAAGCATACACTCACACACCACTGGCCAATAGGAAATCAAGGTCAAGCTTGGGTAGATGCTTTGGCCCCAACATCCCCAGGGCAAATCTCCTACAAAGCAGGCCTACAGCCTATCAGCACACACTCCCAAGACTCCTCTGTGTAAGCAACTTCCCACTGGTCAGAACACCTGGGAGGGTTCGGACAGCCACTGTCTTCATGGGAAACACACACACACACACACACACACACACACACACACACACATGACAGCTCAAGAATAGTGGAAGGAATCTATAACACTCATCGACGGTGCCAGCTGTTTACAGAAGCTACGATGTCGAAGCTCTCCAGCGTTGCACATGGGATTTTCTGAAGACAAAGAAAGGATGAGTGAAGCCAACTACTAGGCTTCTTTTCTGAGGGTTGAATTCAGCCCGGCAGGCAAGGCTGCTTTTCATGCCATGCAAAATCTTACAGAGACATGATGCATATAGTCGCGGCCTATGGGGATCTTGGGCCCAGAGCTGATTTCCAAAGAAACAGCGTGGGACAGCTTAGTGGCACATCAGTCAGGAGAGGTTATGGGACTCGGTCCTCACACAGAAGCCAGCTTAGGCTTCACATGTATTGGACTATTTGGCTTTGATCGGGCTGCTTTAGATAGAAAGACAAATACCCTCTTCGTCTTTTCCTCCCTGCTCCTCTCCCTTCCCTTCCTCTCTGCACCAAGGACAAGGCAGTGCAGTGCGGCCCATACCTCCTACGCGCCCGCATGCACACACTCGCCTCCTGTCCTCATCCATCCAAACTACCCGCCTACTTCCTGAGCAGCCTCACCAGTGTCATCACAGTGCCTCTGTAGCCTCCTAGCTCCCCACGAGGACCTGATGGAAGAGCTACCCATTTTGAGGGCCGAGGAAGAAACTCCGACTCTCCCTCAGGTAAACTCATTTTCCCTCAAGATTTTATTTGAAAGACAGAAAGACAGAGAAGGGGGCAGAGAGAGATAAAGAGAGAGAGAGACAGACAGAACACGAGAGCGCAAGCAGGGAGAGTAGCAGAGGGAGATGAAGAAGCAGGCTTCCCTTTCGAGCAGGGTGCCCAATGTGGGCCTCCATCCCAGGACCTTAGGATCAGGTCCTGAGCTGAAGGCAGAAACTTCAATGTCTGAGCTGCTCGGTCACCTCGGTAAAGTCATTTTGTACTTCTGAGGGACAACCAGTGTTTGATTTCTCTTTCCATGAACATCTGAGCATGGACATGCCAGAAGGGAAAGACAATGTCCTTGGTGCTGAGAGCCTGCTATGAGTTTATACCATTAATGGACAGCGGATTGAGACGGGCACTGAGCAAACATCACCACCATTGCTTAGGCAATGGATGGTCCTGAGCATTTTCCACCAGGTCATTCTGTCTATGGGAAATAGCTTTGGAATGAGTTGCCAAAGAAAATGGACAGGGCAGTTTTCACATTCCAAGCCGGAGCCTTTTCTGGAGATCATTTTCTCCTTCTCTGGATCATAGGCACAATGACTGCATCCCATCTAGCTTGCTTATGACACCAAGGGCACAGAGATGTGTGCACATGGCGTGCACAGGGTGCTGGGACCCTCACTGAGTTTCCCTTTCTCCAACTGCAGGAGGCGGCAACTGGATATGTCCCATGTGGTTGTTCCCCCAACACTCACTTTAGGGGGACATTTCTAGCTAAAGAACAAAGTATGGCTTTATCTCCTCCTTTGTTGTGGAGAGCTTCCCCCATTCTGAGTTCCTCCTGGGAATGGAGGCTGAGGTGGACTGAACAATCTGGAGCATCCTGTAGAACACCGGGACCCTGTGCTACAGTCTCTGCAAACCAGTAGGTCATTCAGGCAGTGTGCTTGGTGCGTCGGAGGGTAGGGGCTTGGTTTTGTGTGGGTCGATACGACGGGACCGGGCATGTGGGTGTGTTGAGTGCGTGCATTTCATCAGAAGACATCTCCCGCAGAATGAAGTTGAGGGCACGGGTCAAAGTTTCAAAGCCAAACCTCCTTCATCCCCGCTGCACACACCCTGCTAGGACACCACATTCCTCGTTGACCACAGCTCCACCTGGAGGGTTGCTCAGGATTCCCTTTCCTCAGACAGGGATGGGGAGAAAGGAAGGGGCCCACATCTGTCCTAGCTCGGGACGTTTCTCAGACAGGGTCAAAACACAAAGGAATCAGAAGCTACTTTAGTCGACCAAACCATCATCACCAGCCTTACAAAAACACTCCCATCTTGAATGCACAGAGGGAAGGCTCACTGGCAAATGGCAATAGCCAGGAAAGCTTCATCATTAGCTTGGGGCCCGATCCAACCTCCTGACAATCTGCTACATGGCCAGGCTAAAGAGTGCCCTTCTCTCGCCCGGCCTCCGCTCTCATGAACTTGCTGGGTCCTGACTGAAGGAGGTGGGTCCCGGGAAACTGGGTCCCCCGGACTCCAAGGACACGCCCACATGCCACAGGAAAGGAAGACTGGGAAGAATCAGCACTTTGTGGATGGGGACTCTGTTGGAATGGTCAGATGTCAGTACGTAGAAATCCTGGGTCTTTGGTTTTCCTGACCCTACATGACTCAGGGACAAATAGAAACCTCTAGGGTACTTGTGCTTGCATTGAATGCAACCCTGCCACACAGGGTTCTTCTACAGAAATACAATCTCCTAGTAGAGGTGAGAGGTAGGTGGGAGCGGCCAAGAAATGGTCTTGACAATGACCACGACACAGTTGCTGGTTGGAGGAGCTTGCCTGTCAGTATAAACGGACCGTGTGTCTTAGTATTTACCCTCTTTTGGCTTGAAGAGGTCACCCTGATTCCATTCCCCGTAGCTCAAGTTCAGAGTCAATATTTCTCCCTCCAGTAGGTGGCAAGGAGGAATAGCCCCTTTCCCCGACCTCTCTCGATGCAGCAGTAGCTTGCTCAGTCCATACCCACGCATCCCAATGTCGCCATACACCCCCGGGCAAGCGCACCCCAAGCGAAACTCCCTGAGCTCTTCCTACCGAGCCCCACAATTGGACTGACCATTCTGTGTATCTTTCCCTAGCTTGGCTGGATGGACAGGCGGGTGAACGTTCAACAAGAAAGAATGAGGAAGATGCCCCGTTTTACACCAGAGTGGTATGCTGGCCTTTCTTTTGGGGAGACACAAAACTCTTCTGGCTTTTTAAATCAAGGTCACATAAAAAAAAATCTCAGCATGCACAACTGACAGGGTAGGGAGAAGTTTGAGGGCGAATCTGTTAACAAATGCTACCCAATCCCAAAGGCATTGCAGGGAGGTGGACACAACCACAGCAGGATCACCTACTATCTGGAGGGCAGGGAGCTTTGGTATGCGTAGCAGCTATTCCTCCTTGCTTCCTATTTTGTCCAGTGGGACCCAGAACATGGGACCTCTAGGAAGACTGGGCTCCTCTGTGGAGGACTCACTTTGCTCTCTTCATACTTTGGGGCTCAAGGGCCTCTAGTGTACTTCCCAATCTGGCTTCCTTCCATCCCCCAGGAAACAAAAGAGCCATGCAAACAGTACATAGCCTGATTTGATGTTCATACAGTTTTCTTTTCTGAAATCACAGATGTCCCTGCTGGAAGGGGACAGCGGTTAGTATTCTGTACTCTAGAGTCACTCACTTGTTTGCAACAACCTGGAAAAGGGCAAAGCTGGCGGCTTCCTCGCAGGCTCCATGATGAGAACCATGCTGATTCCAGGTCCAGCGGGACTGAGAAGAAGGGTCGGAGTAACAGCAAGGGATTTTCTGGGGAAGACCCATGGCCTCATGGCCCTATCCCTGGAAACTTCTTCAGGTGAGGTACAGCATCCCTTGTTTCCCTGATACTCACAATCAGATCCAAACACCTCAGCACATACAATGTCCTTGGTGGGGAGATTCTTGAGGGAGCGACTCTTAGCCAGGGACACCCCATTCCAAAGACCCTGCAGGAAACAGAAGGCTCGGTTACAGTCCACAGGGTCATGAGCTTTTTCACGGGTGCTACTGAAACCACCATGCCACCTAATGGACCCAGGGCATGCGACCTCTAGGTGGATTCCATATCACTGCCCATGACCCTGCCCATCACCAAGAGACCAAAAGAGCTATGCACACAGGACGAGGCAGGACTTGATGTTCATCATGTTTTCTTTTCTGAAATCGCAGGTGGCCCTGCTGGAAAGGGAGCTTAGTGGTAAGTATGCTGTCCTCTAGAGTCACTCATTGCTTTTGAGCAACCTGGACAATGGGCAAGGTGGGGCTTCCTTGCAGGCTCCATCTTGAGAGCCACCCAGAATCCAGATCCTGGCCTCATGTCCCTGTCCCTGGGAACTACTGTGCTGCTCTTAGGTGCTGTAGGATCAGGTGCTGGGCATGAGGGCTGTTTCCATGGGAATCCATGCCTGTGACTCTCAGGGTTGGTGTGTGTGTCAGGTGGGTGAATGCTGTGTTCTCAAATGTGTCTGGTACCCTCAAAATGGCGATTAATGGTGTCCACGTTCTCAGGGATGTTTCCCATCACTGTCACGTCATGAACGTCCATTCGTGGGAAAACTCTTCAAGACCTACAATTGAAAGAGGTGTTCTTTCCTTGCCAATACATATCAATTCCCCCAGAAAACAAATCCCGTCGCTAACTAGGAAGGGCTGGACTGTGCCCCAAAGACACAAGTGTCTCCCTGTTACTGAGTCAGCGTCCATAGGGCTCTCCCGCCAAGCTAGGTCTCGGGCAAGAATGGTCACAGCACCTCCCTCTTGACACTGCACTCACACACACACACGTCTCTGCATCAGAGGCCCCACGATGCGTCTTCCCAACCTCATCAGAAGCACTGAGTGCTGGGACACACTTCCTCCCTTCTGCAGGCAGCTTCTGGGGCAGCCGCGTGCAACAGCCCATTCAGGGATGACCCGCACAAAGGGGCAGTGGCCAGGGAACAGATGGGGCCAATTCCCTCTGTGTTTCTCCATGGAGATCTACCATTTCCCTGCAGATACTGTGTCTAAGAATGCAGCTGGCCTTGTCCCAGGTGAAATCCCACACCCACCACTGGTCCTCGCTGGGGCTCTCGGAGGTGGGCCCAAAAGGTATCCTATCCCAGGGGGAATGAGGTCTTCTTCAGGGACTGAGCATCTCTGGGGGCACCTGGGCCCCGTCCATGCAGGAACGAAGGGTGCTCTGTGCATTGCAAGGTGGCCAAAGAGAACCTCAAACCTCAACAGGGGTGACAGGACAATCACCGCCCATTTCGCTGGCCATCTGTCCATGCAAGAGGGCCTTGTTAGATGCCGAAGGTTTGGGCCAATGGACAACTCAATGGAGTTCAGTGCCTGGGAATGGAAACAGAGCCAAATCAGGGTTTCAGGGTTCTTTGGCAGCCAACAAGACTTTCTCTCATGAGAAACACGTATTGGAACAGAATCTGATTTTCCGACATCTCTTTTCCTCACTCGCACGCGCGGGATCCACGGGAGTACCTTTTGCCTCTCTCTGAGGACACTCAACGGGCTTTTCCAGGGTAATTGCACCAGTCTGCATTCCATGAATTGCATACAAAGTATCCAATTTTCTGCCTTCTTCCAACATGGGTCCTGGGTTTGAATTCCTGGTTTGGGTCCTCGCTACCCTAACTGACAATGCCACAGCTCGGCGTCCTTTGGATTCGCATTGCCCTCACGATGCCTTATGTTGAGCACCTTTTTGGATGACATCTGTTTGACTGGCCGAGTCATTCGTTCCCTTTGCAGCACAGACTATTCCAGTCTTTTTCTCAATTCTTTCATTTGGTGAAATCCCAGTCTTCTTTTGTTTGGTTGGTTTTCTTTATTGTTTTTCCATTTTGCCCAGTGAACACACCTTTTCTGAAATAAGGATTGCCAAGGGTGTCTCCAATCTGTGGGCTGCCTTTTCACTCTGTTCGCTGTTTCAGAAGAGGATGCTTTTTCTGGGCAGTTCCTCTTGGGAAGCATCATGATGCCAACTTGAGCACATTTCCGGGGGCATTTCTCTTCCACTCCCAGGTGCCCCTGCCTCTTTGTATGCCAGCACCCTCCTATTGGCTCAGGGGAGTCATCCAAGGTATTGGAAGGTCAGCTTCTAGGGACCCACCATCGACTTCTTCATATTCAGAAATGTCATGGCTCGTTGTGCTCCTTTGTGGTTCCCTTATCTACTGTAGCAGCTCCTCTGTCCCGAGAACATCACATTGTATGCTTTTGGTCAGTGCTGCATGGAATCTGTTCCCCATTTATTCTAGGAACTGGGGCTTCACCTTAATCTCTTCGGGTCCAAAGACCTCCAGCAGCGCCTGGTGGGTGTGTGTGAGCCCGGGAACGTCTTCCCTTGATCAACGTCCCTGTCAGGCCAGCCACTGATGCCCGAGCAATATGCAGGAGAGCAGGCCTTGTCTCTCACTCCTGGTTGGTGTCTAGTGCTGAGTGATCCAGGAAAGAGTCTGTCTAGTATCCATCATACACAGTCATTTATTATCTCAGCGCAGTATATGGAAATCATCAAGGGACGAAAACGTCCAGTTGCTCACTCCCACTAGCCACACGTCAAGAGTCCCATAACGACTGGAGTTTCTGATGGTTGCAATGGAAGGGGACAGCGGTCATGGGCATGCAGAACTGACATTGAGGTGGCTGCTGCAGAGTCCTGGTCTCATTAGAAGGCATGAAACTCCAATCCCCGTCTCCTCCAAGGGCTCCGGCTCCACCAGCCCCGTGAACCTCTGACAGCACAGCAGAAGGGTCAGGCAGATGCTGCATGGCCCAGAGACATCTCAATGCACCTGGGATGAAGGGGTGAGGCGGTTTCTCTCCTAACGGCTTTGCTCCTCTTTCAGTTCCTACCAATCTACGTGTAGAGAGCATCGACGGCTCCCTCAGTGAGGACGTAGTCTCTTCAGGTAGGGAATGGCACCGAGGAGGGGAACACTGGGACAGGGCTCCCGGGAACATGGGGTTGCCCCTGCCGCTCCGGAGAATGAGGAAGGTGGGTCAAAAACCACCAAGGAAAGGGATGCTCTGGCATGGGCATTATTTGCTCATTTCACAGTTTTGGGATGAAAAGAACAGACGAGGTGTCCACGGGCCTTTAGGGTAGGCTGGGTTTGTCATCACCATGCAACTCCTTGCATGGCTCCTTGAAGGATCTTTACCCTCAAAGCTGCTCATGCCTCCCTTGGCCGGTGCCACATGTCATAACTTGGTCTCTTTGCTCATGGCCTCTCAGGAATGGTGCACAAGAGATTCTGCATCTTGCTTGGCACGGGCCCAGACCTGGTCATGCTCAGGACTTGGCGGCCCCAACCACACTCTCCTGGGCAAGAGAACCGCGACACTACGTTCTGGTCTGAGCCAGGAGGTGGAAGACAGGTCTAAATTCTCTCCCTCATAACCTCCACTACCAAACCATCCCGGTTCTCTCCAAGCTGCTGTACCTTCAAGGGAACGCCCAGAGCTGCAGAAGGGAAAGCGTACTTCCCCTGGGTTCATTACACAGGCTCCCATAAATCGGAGCTTCTGCCAGCCTTCACACCCCAGCCGAGTCTGACCTGTGGACGTGTTCCCAAGGGCAGAACGCCCCCATGCAGCTACCCTGGAGAACCCCTGTCACAGGCCACGGTCCCCCGGGCCTGTGTGATGGGGCTGCTGGACCTGCTTCACACACTTGCTGCCCCGGGTCCATGCTACCTCTCACCAGCTGGCGTCGAGGCATAGCACAGAGCCTCTTGGGAGCAGGGCCAGGGAGTCACGGTTCCTCTCACAAACCCACCTCACCGCTCACAGCCCTGGCCATGCTCCCCACTCCCTAGGCATGCCCAAATGGCAAACGTTCCTCAGGCCTGCCCAGGGCCCTACACACACCCCGACCCCATCCATTCCCGGCAAGCCTCAGCAGGAGCACTGGCAGGAATCCTGTGTTTCAGTAACCACACCGCTGGACGTTTTCCAGGGCTGCCCTGAACAGCTGAGGGCACCTGCACAATTTCCCATGCTCCCGTCTCCATTCAACCTCTGTAACACTTAGGGAAACAGAGGGCATTGCGTTCCCTGAAACACGTCCCTGGGAAGGTCATCTCAGTCCCTGGGCAGACATGGGCTGCGGAGAGGTGGTGGGCCTTCTCTCCCTGCACTTCCCCAGCAATCCCAGACCCATGACAGCTGCTCCCAGCACAGGGGGATCGGGGGATTGATTCCGGGGGACCCAGGATATCTCCTCTCTTTCCTTGGTGGCCCCCTCCTGGACAACAATAGGACTGGTGGAGCTTGGCAGGGGGAAGGAGATGGAGCATCTCTAAAGGAGGAGGTTGAGGAGGAGGAGGAGGAGGAGGAGGAAGGAGAGCAGGGAGGGACAGGAGCTAGGACAGAGGAAGACAAAGTCCCGCAGAGGCAGTCTTAGGGACAGTGACGTCCTCCAGCGGGGAAAGGATCACACAGCCAGGCTTCCGGGTCTTGGAGAGAATCAGAGGTAGGAAGAGCAGGTGGGCAACCAGAGACCCCCCTGTACCCTGTGGAGATCAAGCGACCAAGGCCAGGGAGGACTCGGAGCTAGGGACGCACCCCACTGAGGGCAGAGCCCAGCATCCCCAGAGCAGCAGGCCGTGGGTCGTCAGCTGCACTAACTCCCCTCTGTCCTCTCTCACAGCCACCCCAGCATCCTCGCTGCTCTCTGACCTGGACAAGAATTCCACAGAAGATGACGATTCCGACAGGAAGGAGCCACCCTGCGCCTGTAATGCACTTCCACCTCCATCTCTTGGGCTTCCTCTCTCCTCTGTCCATAAGCGCCTCCTCCCAGCTCTTCCCCTTTCCCTGTTGTGACGACGCCAACCCTGGAGGCCCTCGTCTCAGGCAGGCACTCAGGCTTTGCATCGGAACTGCTGCATGAAATCCCCGGGCAGCCCTCCTCACCCCTTTCCTACCATCACCCTGACCCCTCACCGCTGACTCTGGGAAGCAGCCCCGGACAGCAGAGCAGGGAGGAGGGCTGGGAGTCGGCAGGGCACGGCTCACCCGGCTGGAGGGCCCTCGGGAAGGGAGGCTGGGTGTGGGTGTCCCCACTTGGTTCTCTGATGCCAGAGAGTCTGTGCTCATACCCAGTTCTGCTCTTGCTCTCAGCTCTCAAGAAGCTTCCCTTCTGTGGACTTGGCGCAAACAACAAGGGAAGCAGAAGAAGAGGAGGACTCGGGAACGGGGTGAGTCGGGCAGGAAAAGGGGCCGGTGAACATGGACACACGCTCTCCCTCGTTGCCCCGTCCCTGTTGTGGGTACCTCGGGAAACCGCACAAAACCCGGGGTGCTGCCCTAGCCTCTGACCACAAAGAGGAGAGGAGAGGAAGGTCCCAGTCCCTGCGGCACTAGGAAGCCCTGAGAACATCCCACCGGGAACCTCCACCTGATCCAGGCAACTCCCTGTGGTGGTTGGGTGCTGTCGTCCAGGAGCTGCTGATCTTGGAGGGAGGGCCCTGGCTGCCTGGAGGGACTGGACCCCAGGCAGCCTAGGCACGGTGACCTTCTGGCAAAGGGCTCCATGTCCCCCATTGAGCCCCTCCCTCTGCACGACCCAAGCCTTGCCCTCCCACCCTGCAAAAGTCAGCAGATGGCTTGCTCCCGGACGACACTAGTCGCGAAGAGACAGTGGTGGGGTGGCCTCATCTCCCACTTCAGGCACGTGAGAAATGAGCAAACAAGACAGGCCCCCTGGGCTCACAGGAGCAGGACAGCTCATCCCTCCCAGCGCTGCATCCCTGTGGGCACGGAGTCGGGCCCGGTCTCCAGCTGAGTCATGTCCCCCGGCCACTCCCATATGATCTGACCAACACCTCCAGTCCCCCGAGCCTCCAATACGCCTCGTGGGAGGTAGTGGGTCCCCTCATGGCACCATTTCCCTTTGTGAGTTTCATACTCTAGAGACTCTCCTCGATCCCTCAGTCGGCAGGGGAGACCCACCAGGGAAAGGCCACCCTGCTTGCTCCCACCTCGCCCAACACCTGCCCACAGCCCGTGGACTGTGCGAACTCACTTCCCGTGGGAGTCGGGAGCACGTCCTCTTTGCCATGCCACCTGCAACACTCGTGTGGGCAAAGGCTCCCTCCACAGAGAAGGGCACGTCCAGGGCTCTCAGAGAGGCTAAGGAAGGGACAGCACTGCAGGAGGAGGACCCTCCCGTCATGGAGGAGGACGCTCAGGGAAGGGGCCTGAGGGACCCTGGCTGTAAAGCCTTCATTCAGCCCCAGGGGGCCCACGGGAAATTCCCCTTTCTTCAGGTCATGCATGGGTCCTGCAGGGAAACCTCCACCTCAACACCTCAGAAGACACGTCCCACAAAACCCCACAGGCCTCTGGTAAGACCTGGCCCAGGCCACACGCCACTCGCTATCTCACACCACTCCACCCGTTGTCTCCACAGCTGCGCCACAGGACAGTGTGCCCACCACCCCGAGGCACCAAAGGCTCCTGGGGTGCTCCGACAAAGGGAGCCAGGAGGGCCCTGGGGCCCCACTTGCGAATCTGATTTGGGCCCGGAGGAGGATTCGGCGTGAACACACAGGGAAACACGCCTGCAGGAATGGCTCTCTTATGCCTGACCTCCGTAGGCCAAAGAGAAGACTTCTGGGCAGCCCACCAGAGGACGGCACTGGAGCCCTGAGGACGAGACGAGAGGACCCTCAGAATTCGCCACCACACCCAGAGGTGGCTGCCCGGGCCCTGCCGATGACGGACACTTGGAGCACGAGGCAACCACCTGGGCCCACAACAGTCCATTGTGTGGGGAGACTGGGCCCACCTGGGACTGGGCGGGACAGCAGCCTTCCCGTCGTCTCCCCTGTCTGCTGCAGGGGCATCTCCTCCTCCCGCTGTCCCCTGCAGTCGCCAGCAACCCTGCAGAGCATGACACATGCAGGACGAAGCGGCACTGCCAGGGCCCCTTGACCATCCTGGGATCGACTCGAGGGGCAGCAGCCCTAGCCCTGCTGGATTCCCCGAGGGTGCCGCACCGAAAACGCCCCTGTCGCTTCGACGCACAGGACCGTGACCAATGCAGGGCTCAACACTGGCCGCGGCCCAAGAAAACGGGCCATGCTCAGCCTGTATGTTTGGCAGCAGCAAGAGGTTTAGGGAGGAGAGGCTCTCCCCTGCACTCAGCGGCCTCTTCCTTTTACAACTCTGACAGCAGAGGTCTCCCTAGCTGGGCCTCCCCCACCTGACCAGGAATGACCCACGCAGAGGGACAGCTCTACGCCCCTATTTAGCAGCAAGAAGCTACAGAAGATGAGACCGTCCTCCTTCAACAACCTTAACCACGCAAGGCTCCGCACTGGTCAGGGGCACATGAGGAGGGAGGAGAAGGCTAGCTGAGCACCAAGCAGGAGCTGGCACGCCACACCGCCCCCCAACCTGTGATACAGGGGACATCCCTCAGGCGCTCTGACTGCCCTCAAGCTGAGGAAAGGGAAAAATAGATTCTCCACAGATGGAGATCAAAACCCGGCAACACCGGAGTCTCCCTTGGTTTGTAAAAGTCCTCGTGATTCTGTAGGAAGAGGCCCGCTTAACGAGAGCCTAGCGACCTGCCAGAGGCCTGGATCTCCATTTCCTGAAGCCCTGACATCTCTCTCCCCTCCACAACACTGAGGGAGGCTGAGGCCGAAGGAAATGTCCATAGGACAGAGTTTCTTTTCAAACCTGGGAAGACCTTGGGAAGGACCTGTGAGAGGAGGAAGGTAACATTCCTCCAGGAAGCTCCACACCATCTTTCAATTCATGCCTTCCTAGCAGGAAAAACCACCTTCCCTTCACAAGAGCAAAGTCAACTGTATCCTGGGTGTCCTCTGTCCACCTGCCACGTTCTTGCAGAACCTCCCTTTTGCCTGACCTCCTCCAATGCCATCCCAGAAAGTCAACCTCCCGTCATGACCCCAGCAAGCAGCCCTTTCTACCCAAGGGTCGTATGCCTGTGCTTTAATAAAAATCACCTCCTGCCAGCAAAGCAGTCTCAAGACTTCTTTCTTGACCATCGGCCTTCAATGCTAACCTCTTTCCTACATCAGTCCTGTCTCTTGTAGGGCTCCTGTGGAAACCACCCTGCAACACGGGCCCATTTCTGCCAACTCTTCTGACTCCATCCACCTCACCCACTGCACATTCTGTGTCCTCCGAGGACAGGACCCTTCTGTGATTCTTGCACTCAAACCCTCACATGTCCCCTCTTTCGGTCCTCGACGTGGTTGATGTTGCCCTTCTGAAACTCCCCAGCATCCCATCCTCACTTTCTTTGTCTTGCAGGTTTATCTGGTCCATAGATTCTCATCACCAACACCCTATAACCGGTTTCTGCTCCTGAGTAAAGGACTCCATTTCTTTCCTCTGTCATCAAGCTCAAATCTTAACTCTCAGATGTTTGTCTCACAACTTTCAAAATTCTCCTTTCCCCTAATGTCTCTCTACCAGTTTCTCTTCTCCCTTTTTCAAGCTTCCCGCCCTCCCTCCCTCCCTCTCTTCCTTCCTTCCTTCCCTACATGATCTTTTTGTTCTTTGTATTCCTTCCTCCCTCCCCCTCTTTCCTTTTCTCCGTCTGTTCTGTTGGTCCCCACACACACTTGAGTACTTTTTCACCTAGTGTTCCGGGACTCATTCTGTGTGTAAAAGACCCAGGAGCTCACGGCAATACGTTCCCTATTATAAAGGATGAAGGGAGACCCACACGGGGGCATCTCCAAGGTTTGCTTCTCTACAAGTCAACGGGAAGCTTCACGGTCATGAACCCTGGCCTTCCACACTAGAGCTGGACACGGGCTACGCTAAGCATTCCGCACAATCTCCTGTCTTCCAAGACTCGGAGCATATGGGCTGTCCCACCAGAAACCTGAAGAGTTTCATTTCTCGGTTGAAATGGGCCTCGAGTCAAGCCGCCACCCGAGTGTCTGGAAAAGTCACTGGCTTCAGCATGACTCACGGGTATATAGTCTTTGAAATGGAAACATCGAAAATTTAATCAGCAGTTGACGTGGGTATGAGGCTACCATGTAGAAAGATCTATCTGAATTCCGGAAAGGAACAAGGGACGCGACTACAAGTGGCTTGCAGAGGTAGACGCAGCGACCATTCCTGAAGGGAGGGGCTGGAACGCGTTCGTTGAGTCAGGAAGGGAGGAACGTGAGGGAGCAATCCTGCCACAGCCCGTCGTGTTCTGACCATTAGCAGAGGGTTCACACTGCACCGGACCTGGGAGGATTCGCACACAGGAAAAGACTCCCGGTCTGATAAGCAAAGGAGCGGGCTCAGCTATCCCTTCTTCCCTAGCCAGCAACGACACCCTCACACCGAGGAATCACTGATCCCAACGCAACGAGGGGAAATTCTTCCCCGGACACTCCCATCAGAGAATCACTGGGCAACTACCTCCCAAGGAATTCCTCAGGGTGGCTCTGAGATACAAACTCAGACACTGCAAACACATACAGCAGGGACCCATTCTGAGGGATGCGGAATGCGCTATTCCAGTAACCAATAGCTAGAAATCAAGCACATCTGCTCCGATCCAGGAGTACTTCCATAAAGGCCAGTCTCACCGAACAGGCGGGGTCTCACAACCGTGCACACTGTGCCAAATAAGAACGGGGGACTTCTCCTTCGGGAGCTCTCAAAACAGACACAGGTACTGTCTCTTGGTAGGAAGTGGGATCACAGGAAGTAACACTGCCTGGGATCCATGAGAACATCAAGTCGAGGGTGAACTCAGAGTCTCAGAACACAAGGTGATCAAAGTATGTTCACGAAAACATGAACCTATTGATGTATATAGATCACAAGGATGAATGGCCACAAGATTCAAAAAACACATGGTTTGTGATCTACCTCTCATGTGTCCTTAATTCTACTAATATTGTCCTCACAAAGCGCAAAGGATTTACAAATTAATTGCATGCTTAGAAATATATCTATTTACTTTTTGGAGAGCAACAGAGCTAGCGAGGGAGCAAGAACAGCTGGGGTCCGGCAGCGGAGAAGAGGGAGAAGGATGCCCAATACAGGGCTTGATCCCCCAGGATCCAGGGATCCTGACCTCAGCCAAGGGCAGATGCTGCCCAACTGCGCCACCCGGGGGCTGGCAAAATAATTTCATCTTTTACAAAGATGCTCTTCTGGAAGACAGGGCACAAAAACCTCCACAGTTCAGCATCAGGCAGTGAGGGCTTCCTCCCTGTCTATGAGAACATGGGAGCCAAAGGTTTTTCTCCATCACCAAGAAGAGCTACATATCTCTGGGCCTGAGAGAGTATACAACCACTGCAGACATGGAAATACTCCCCGATTCGGTAGATTTTAGAACAGGAGGGCATTCTTACGGTCCCTTCCATAAAGACAAACCTGTCCAGGAATGCCTACAAGGTTCTTTCAGTTAAGAGACCAGCTTTTGGCTTTGGCTCAGGTTATGATGTCAGGGTATGGGACTGAGCCCCGTGTCAGGCTATGGAAGGCATGTGGAGCCTCTGAAGGGTTGTTCTCATCCCCTGCAACACCCACTCCCCAGCAAAAAAAAAAAAAAAAAAAAAAAAAAAAAAAAAAAAAAATCAGGAGAAAGAGAGTGAGAAAGAGAGAGAGAAAGAACATGCACAGAAGTCCACTCAGACATCCATTTGTAAATATACCCGGGATTCTTTGCTCTAGATGAATGGCCCAATAAAGCAAGTGTGGGCAGAACGTTGATCGTTGAGAGAATGTCTATTTATAAGGTCAGGCTGCAATAACTCAGGACTCTGCTAAAAGGGGCAACCTGGAGTTCAGAAGTCTTGTGTGGGGCAGGGACTTGCAGAACCTTCTCCATATGTGCCACTAAGTCATCTTCCCCAAGCAGCCAACTCTAGACATTCTGGTTAAGGGTACATCTCCACGTTAATAGACAAGAAGAGGCTCTTTTTGCCTCCGGAAGAAAGACAGAAGCCGGCAAGAAAGACACCCAAGTCAAGGCCTGAACCTCAACCCAGGTGGGAGGTTCAGAACCAAGACGACTTACCACTGTGATGCACATGCACCAGGAAGATGACAGCAGTCACACTCCTGGACGTGCTGCACTTCCATCTGCACTGAAGAGACAGAAGCCAGATGCTTTGGATGCTGCCCAGCAGGCCACGTCCCCTGAGCCTCAAAGCACCATCTGTTAAAACAATAAGAGCATTCAGTTGAGGTCTCAGGACCCGCACGTGGGGAGACACAGAGTCACCCATGACGGAAGCAGGCCCCTCCGTCCCAGCAGGGAGTGCAGGTTCAAGGAGGCCAAAACAACAGGGCCCCGCCATCTGTCACAGTCTTAGCATTGCTGCTGGAAGGCCTTCCCCTAAAGCATGCTTGGCGAATTGGCTGCCAGGAGTTCCATGAGGCTGAAAAGGGCCTCTGGTCTTTTCTTGCTAAGACATGCCTCTCATGGGCCCTGGTACTCAAAAAAAAAAAAAAAAAAAAAAAAAAACCAACAACGACTACCTTACTCTTTCACCATACTCTTCCACTTCAGGGTCGTGGCTATGGCAGAGTTCACACTGTGTGCATTTTGCCCTGATAAACACCAACCCTCCAATAAAGCACAGAGCAGAGAGTCAGGCTTGAGCACCCCAGCGACCTGGCTGGCTGCCGTGGCTGCCTGGGCCTGCCTGCCTCCCTCCCTCCCTGGCTCCAGTCTTTTCCTATAAGCATCTGCCTGGCTGTGCCCAGGTGCCCCCGGCCCTGGGTACAGGCCATCAAAAGGCAGTTGAAGGGCTGCAGAATCCAGCCGGCCGGCCCTGTGGTCCCCTCAACCCAACCACTGTGGTAACCAACGTGGGCCCAGGTGCCAGATCGAACTGCAGCCCCCGCCTTCCTGCTCAAACACAGGGTCGCCTCAGAAGCAAGGCGCATCAGCCCCAAATAACCTGCCCCTTAGCCCCTACCCCACCAGCCTGAATATCTCCTGGGGACAGAAGCCCCAGAAGACAACACAACCTCCATTCCAGGCAGCGCATTTCACTCATCCTCACGTCTTGCACAGGTTGTCTGATGGGTCCAGAAAAACCCGCCTATGTTATGGCCCACGTGCTGCTATGATGTCAGGAACCCTTCACCTCCCCAGACTTGAAAGGTCACCTCACCCATTTTGGAGGGCTGTCCCAGAGACCATGCCCACTTCTCCTGCCAGCCTGGGAAAAAGAACAAGAAAGAACAAGAGTTGGTGATAATGGGAAGAAAAAGGAAACTTGTGTACTGATGGTGGGGATGAAAACTGGTGCAGCCATTATGGAAAACAATGTGGGGGTTCCTCAAAAATTTAAAAGTAGAACTGTCATATGTTCCAGTAATTCCATTACTAGGTATTTACTCAAAGAAAATTAAAACATTTGAAAAGATACATTTATATTGCAGCACTATTTACAGTAGGCAAGATATGGAAGAACCCGTCAATAGATGAGTGGATAAAAATGACGTGGTGTATATAAAGATATATATATAGAGAGAGATATATAGGTAGCTAATAGACTAGTACTGGGCCAGAGAAAAGAAAGAAATCTTAGCATTTGCAACAACATGTATAAATCTAGAGTGTATAATACTAAATGAAATAGGTGAAAGAAAGACAAATATCCTATGATTTCAATCATATGTGAAATTTAAGAAACAAAACAAAGCATAAAAGAGACCCAAAAAAAGAGACTCACAAATATAGAGAACAAACTGGTAGATTACTAGAGGGAAGGTGGGTGGAAAGAGGGCATGAGACAACGAGGGTATACCATTGAAAAGGAAAAACTAAACTCTATCTGAAGTCAATATTATTGTCTATTTAGAAAATCTCAAATATCTTGTAAAAAGAAAAAAAGATCTATTGGAAGTAATGAGGAACTACCAAAACATCATAGGATACAAGGTCAATATAAAAAAGTCAACTATTTTCCTATATCTGAATAAAGAATTGAATTCCAAATTTTCAAATGAAAAAAATACCATTTACAATACACCCCTAAAAAGGGTACTCAAGTATAAAATCTAACACTATATATATATATATATATATATATATATATATATATATATACACACACACAGGAAGACAAAACTGATGGAAGAAATCAAAGATCTAAATAAATGGAGAGAGAGTTCGTATTCATCAGTAGCAAGACTCAATATGGCTAAGACGTCAATTCTTTCCAACTTAATCGATAAATTCAATGAAATCCAAATAAAACCTCACAGTTATTTTGCAGATAATGACAAGAAGATTCTTTAGTTTACACAGAAAGGCAAAAGATCTAGAAGAACCAACACACTGGACACCTGGGTGGCTCAGGTGGTTGAGCATTTGCCTTCAGCTCAGGTCATGATCCCAGAGTCCTGGTATGAAGTCCCGAGTCAGGCTCCTTGCTCAGAGGGGAGCCTGCTTCTCCCTCTGCTCTCTCTTCCTGTGACATCCCCTGTTTGTTCTCTCTCTCTGACAAATAAATAACATCTTTTAAAATAGTTTAAAAAAATAGAATAGCCAACACAATGTGAAAGAAAAATGAGAATTCACCTCACCTGGTCTTGAGACTTACTATAAAGCTACTAGCCACCAAGATAGTGTGTTAGTACTGAGAGAGACACACAGATCAACAGAACAGATTACAGGGACCATGAATAGATCTACCAAAATAAAGTCAAACATTTTTTGACAAAGGCACAAAGGGAATAAAAGGAGAAAATATAGTCTTTCAACAAATGGAGCTCGAACAACCGAACACTCATGCAAAATAAATGAAACTAGACACAGACCTTACACAAATATTAACTAAAAATGAATCAGAGATCTAAATGTAAAAATACAAGAATAAAGAATACAGGAGAAAAATCTCTAGGACCCTGGTTTGGGTGATGGGTTTTTAGATTCAACAGCAAAAAGCATATTCCATGGGGAAAAGCATGCGTTGGATATTATTAAAAATAAAGTCTTCTGCTCTGTGAAAGACATTTTTAAGAAAATGAAAGGATAAGGCACAGACAGGGAGAAAATATTTGGAACACAGATATCTAATAAAGGCTTTGTGTCCAACATCACAAAAGAGCTCTTAAAGCTTCAATAATAATAAAACAAATGACCAAATGAAAAATATGCAAAAGATTTGAACAAACTCTTCACCAAAGATATAAGGATAGCAAATCAATATACGAACAGATAGATGCTCCACATCACCTCAGTGGGAATATGCAGACAACACGACACAGGTATTGGAATGGTTACATCAAAAATAATGACAGTGCCAATTTCAGGTCCAGAATCAGAACAACAAGATTCTGATTCATAGTTGGTAGGAACAAAAACTGATACAGCACTTTGTAGAAATAGTTTGCCAATTTCTTGCGAAGCTAAACATTCATACATACATACATACATACATACATACATACATACATAACCAACACAGCAATTTCATACCCTATGTTTTTGAAAACTTATGTTTTAAAACCTACATGTGAATATTTCTAGCACCTTAATTCAAATGGTCCCAAACTGTTAGAATCAAGCATCCATGGGTTAACCACTCTGAAATCATGTATGCAACTCTGAAATCATGTATGTGTATTCTGGAATTGAACTATCCAATAAATGAAATTCCGATGTTAGCTGGATTCTCAATGTTAGTGCAGGAGATTACAGACAAGCAAGGAGAGAAGGTTAGAAGGTTCCATCTGGTAATGCTTACAACAGGAGACAGCAATGTGAATACTTAGCTTACTATAGATACAGATGGTTACACACTAAAATATTTATAGACATGTGTATATACATGAGTGAGTATACACATATTCCCTGTTCAGTTACCTGAGAGGGTCTTTGAGCAATGACTTAACAGTCACAACAGACACACCTAGTCCCCCAATCTTGGTTTCTCATACTATGCTCCAATGAAAAGAACCAGAACTACTTAGGGGGAAAAAATGGCTAATTCTAGGGCAGGAAAGACATAAGATGCACCTGGAAAATCTACTGCCACAGAGTAAGGTAGAAATATTCAAACAATAACATGGTATGTCAGGGGCACCTGGGTGGCTCAGTGGGTTAAAGCCTCTGCCTTCGGCTCAGGTCATGATACCAGGGTCCTAGGATCGAGCCCCGCATTGGGCTCTCTGCTCGGTGGGGAGCCTGCTTCCTCCTCTCTCTGCCTGCCTCTCTGCCTACTTGTGATCTCTGTCTGTTAAATAAATAAAATCTTTAAAAAAAATAACAGGGTATGTCAAAAGACACAGGAACCGAGAGAAGGTGCTTTTTAAAAAAATTTATTTACTTGTTTTTGAGAAAGTAGGAAAAGGAGAGAAAGCATAAGCAGCAGGGAGGAGCACAGGGAGAGAGAGAGAGAGAGAGAATATTTATTTATTTATATATTTATGTATTTATTTATTTATTTGACAGAGCCTCCGAGCAACCCAGGCACCCCGAGTGAGAGAATTTCAAGCAGGTCCCACACTCAGCAAAGAGCCCAAGGTAGGGCTGGATCCCAGGACCCTGAGATCATGACCTGAGCTAAAATCAAGAGTCGGACACTCAACCAATTCAGCCACCCATGTGCCGCTAGAAGATGCTTTTACTAACCAACCTGGAACAACTTGAGCAACCAAAGGAACAAGGTATCATTGTACTAGAACCAAAATATAAAATAAGTAGCCATGAATTCGTGCTGATATAAATGGATTAGTAAATAGGAGAGAACAGAAAAATCTACTATGCAGAATTCCTGATAATTTATGTACATAATTTTATAGCTACTCCAACAGGAAGGAGATATATTGTAAGTGGTAAAGTGTAATTTCCCACTTCCTTCCAAGGAGTACAGTATGAGGACAGAGAAAACAAAGTAACAAGTCATGTCCAGAGCACTAACCCTTGATATGGTAAGACCAAAGGATATTTTATCTCTGTGGTCTTCCTCCAAGAATCCCATAACCTCAGTCTAATCATGAAAACAAGAGCAGATAATTCCCAATTGAGGGACATTCTACAAAACACCTAACTGTACTCCTCAAAACTGCCCAGGTTATCAAAAACAAGGGAAGTCTGAGAAACTGTCACAGCCAAGGGGAGCCTAAAGAAATGACTAAGTGAAAGGTGGCATTCTGAAACAGAATACCTGCATGGGGGAGAAAACACCAGGGTCAACTATCAAAAGACAAATCACATCCCATAAAATAATAGTTTGCAACCCATAAAATGCACAAGCACTAGTATCCCTAATCTATAAAGAGCTAGACACTGAAGAAGAAGAAAAACAAAAAAAGCCACAAACCTAAGAGCAAACTGGGCAAAAGATATGAAGAGGGTTCACAGAAACGTAAATACACCTTTCAGATACATGAAAAAATACTTAACCTCACTCATAGTTAAGAAGCTTGCAGATATAAACTTCATAAAATACCATGATTCTCTTTCCATGGCCAAAATTCCAGAAGTTGAACCACATGTTCTATGGGAGAAACTGTGGACAAACAAGCACGGATGCAGTGTTGATGGGAGTGACACAAAATGGTACCACAATCCTGAATGATCGAGTTATCAATTCTATGCACCTGTTGACCTGGCAGCGCACTTCTAGGAATTTATCGGATAGAAAAAACCTATACGTACAAGGTCATTCACTAGAACATGGTTTGTAATAGCAAAAGGTTTGAAATAGTGCATAACTAATAATAACCAATAAACTAACTATGGAACGTCCATGCTTGAATTACTGTGCAGTTATAACAAAGAAACAATCCATGTTCTGTTTAGATACAGATGTCTGGGACATGCTTTTAAGAAGTGACAAAAAAGCAAAGAAAGAACAGAAAATCATGTATAGACTCCTTACTCAAACTGTGGCTCCCTGAGCAGCAGAGTCCGCTTCACCTGGGAGCTTTTTAGAAATGCAAAACCCAGGGCCACCACCAGATCCACTAAATCAACATCTGCATTTTAACAGGATGCCAGTGGTGTACAGCTGCATCTAAGTTCGGAAAGCCCTAAAGATGATGGATTCCCTTCAAAATAAAAGTAGGGGGCATACAAGAGTATCTTTTAACTGAAAAAAGAAGCACTGGTAGGACAAACAAGACAGACAGATATCTACAGCAGGAGGACCATAACTCCAGTTTGTCTGGTACTGTCCCAATATAGCCAGTTGTCCCATCCTAACTTTATCGAACCTCTTTCATTCTCACTGAAAGTGTCTCAGTTGAGATGAAAAATGTCACCCTTCCTAGAGGGAACATCACTTAACCTTTAACCATGTTATTACTAATTCAAAAGCATTTTATTAAAAGGCAGAGAGAGAGAGAGAGAAGACCATTCAGGAAAAAACACAGACTGAAGATAAGCAGTGAGCCAAGGATGGTTGGGCAACAAACCCAAAGAGAGGCAACGTCTGGGGCAAAAGGGAAAGACAACTTTGTGAGGAAAAGTAAGGAGATGTATCAGAGTTAAGAAAGGAAAGCTAGCAGGCAGGTGTCAGAAACAACAAAGACTGAGGGTTATGCTGCAGGATGGTCAAGTAAGACAAAGCCAAAAACTGGATTTGACTACAATTTGGTATCCTTTTCCAGAGCTGACTCAGCTGAATGTCAAAGAAGCAAGAATGCATTCATGAAGTTGAAATATGAATGAGAAACGCAGAAACCAAAGCCAGAACAGTCGGCTATTCAAGCTAGAGATGTGAACAAGCTGACACAAACCCTTGGGGAGAGTTATCTGGAGGACACATGGTCCCTCCATTCCACCAGATCTTCAAAGTCCTATTCCTGGATCAAGCAGGACCATGAGAGAGCTGTCCACTCAGACCTTATTGTTCGGTCCCCTGAAGAGCATCCATACACTTCTAGCACAATGCTGTGTCTATCAGAAATGATTATAGGCAATTTCAGTGTTGTTATTAGACAAATCAAAGGAAGTTTTACAACTTGCACAACTCTGTGAAATTAAGAGTCCTGCTTCTCATTCTACCAACTGTTCTTTGAATTTGCTTGATATACTTGATATACTTCCCTTCAAGTAATTCTTGCCTATTTCTATCTTTTCGGTTTTTTTTTTAAGATTTTATTTATTCATTTGACAGACAGAGATCATAAGTAGGCAGAGAGGCAGGCACAGAGAGAGAGGGAAGCAGGCTCCCTGCTGATCAGAGAGCCCAATGTGGGGCTCGATCCCAGGACCCTGGGATCATGACCTGAGCCAAAGGAAGGGACTTTAACTCACTGAGCCACCCAGGAGCCCCTCTATTTTTTTGTTTTAAAAATATGAATCCTTTCAAATTTTAGAAAACTCATTTTCAAACAAAGTGGAAATAAACAAACAAAAAGCTCACCTGGGATGTGTTCATTTTCTGCTCTTAGTGGAGGAGGGAGAGCTGAGGAAGAAGGAAGGAAGAAGGAAGTTAGAAGAGACTTGGCCTGCCTTGCAGTTCCTGGATTTACCTGCCTACACAGCTCCACATACAAGATACTTACGTGTCCATGTGTGGCTCCGATAGATGTTGAACTTAGACATGATACTTTTCACTGAGTGAATGTAAACATTTGTTTCTTATTGATTTATTACCAATTTAGGTTCTGTGACAGAGAAAAATTAAAAACATGAAGAGATGAGTTGAACATTTAACAGTAACCTAAAGGAGGAAATACTATGGCTTTTTCAGAACTGATGTGGGAAAAATTAAACATTAAAAATATCAAGCCATGCTGTTCATCTGTTTTCCTGTGAACACTATTAATCCCCTAAGATCAGAAAATCCAAGCAACCTCTGGAAAAAAAGAGATGTAGGTGTTTAAGGCAAGATAAAAAATAAATGTTTAACGTTTGTTTCTTACAACTTTCAAAAGGTCTTTTAATAAGAAACTATCTTTGATTTAATTAATAGTGACAAAATGAGCTGTGGCCTGGGAATTTGCAGACCTGCAAATTTTAACCATGGTTCTGCCACCAACAAACTGCATGATCTTGGTCAGTCACATTCTCAGGCTCAAGTTGTTGTTTTTTTTTTTTATTTTTTTTTTTCATTTTTCAAATAAGGCCAAAACAGATAACCTCGTGCCTGCACTACCATCCTGTAGGTCTATAAGGCCAGGAGAGCAGGAAACTCTGCATCTTTCTAGATGCCATCAACAATGGCAAATGGGGAATGGAAAATGAGGGGAGGAGCGGGTGTTCAGGGAGGGGTGATGACAGAATTTCCTTCGCTATGGCTGGTGAGCCTTTCATCCCGACCATGCCCTCACAAACTCTCCAAAGAAGTGACATTTCCTGTGTAGCCTGCGTGCCCACCCTCTCAGCTCCAGCTCACCTCGCTCTTCTTAAATTTGTCCCAAAACTTCCACCGTCACACAGCCTTCGATGCCTTCAGGATACTGACATGCTTATACATAACAAATAACAAATGAATACATAATAAATAATAACTGGGGACCTGGGGAATGTCAGAGCCAGGAAAGGGCCTTGGTGCCTAGCTAGTACAGCCTCTTCCCTCTTCCACTGCACAAATGAGTTAACTGAGCAATGAAAGCCCTAGAGAATTGTCAAAGCTCCAGCTGCACGTTATTACATACACAACAAGTACAACAGCAGCTAACAAAATGTGAGTTTCAGAATAATCACATCGACTATTCAGGGCTCAGGAAATGCTTCCTGGGACCTTTTGACTTGGAGGGCTCAGGCAGAGTCCAACGCTCCATGCTTTCAGGTGCTTCCAAAGGAATGTTGGGTCCCATTTCGGTACGTCCTAGGTGTCTAGCATTGCCGTCCCTGAGGCCCAAGTTTTCCCCGAGGTGCACCATGGTGCTTGGGGCCCCAGTTCCTCTGGCGTGGTGTCTGGGTGCTCCCGAGTCAGAGCTCAGATGAGGGACAGCCTCTCCTCCCTACACCTCTCGCTGATGCCAAACACACAGGCTGAGCGGGGCCTTTTTTGTGGGGCCACTGCCAGTGTTGAGCCCAGCATTGGCCACGGTCCTGTGTGTGGAAGCATCAGGGGCCGTTCCAGGGCAGCACCCTCGGGGAATCCAGCAGGGGAAGAGTTGCTGCCCCTCGAGTCGACCCCAAGGTGCTTTCCAAGGACATGAGCCCTGAGTTGGCTATCTCTGGAAAGGAGTGTTCTTTTGAAGAGGAAAAGTCGGTTTCAAGAACCCACCTTTGTGGGTTGTGCACATTCACATCTCACTCTGGTGGCCTTCCCAAATGTGTCACTTACCTAAGCTAGACAATTTGAGGTCACCCTCAGAAACATGGCCACATTAGCTCGTGGGTGGGTAGTCCCCTTGCTCCTTATTCTGCGGTCATAACACCAGGAACCCATGGGCTCAGGGTTCATTCAGCAACTGGACCATGCGATTGATTCCCCCATGACTGTGGAACTCAACGAGCACCTTGACCAGCTGGATGGGGCTGGGATGAGGAACTCTTTCCCTCAAAGCCAGAGAACACACACCACTCCACAGGGTTCTCTGGGGACTTATGGGGACAATGAAGGACCCCCCTCTCTACCTGGAGTGGAGGGTGCACTTGGGGTGCCCCTATCTCTGGACAAGTTTTCTCCCACTCACCAGTGACTCCTACTAATGAGGGTCTCCCGGCAGGACCTCCAATCAAAAGGGCTCGGGACTCTGCTACCAGGGCAACCTGGAGTTCAGAAATTTTGTGTGGGGCAGGGACTTGCAGAACAATCTCCATATGTGCCAAAAAGTAATTTTCCCCCACAGCCAACTCTAGACATCCTGGTTAAGGGTACATCTCCAAGTTAATCCACAAGAAGAGGCTATCTCTTCTTCTGGAGGAAAGACAGAAGCCGACAAGAAAGACACCCAGGTCAAGGCCTGAACCTCAACCCAGGTGGGAGGTTCAGAACCAAGATAACTTACCACTGCGATGCAGGTAAACCAGGGAGATGACAGTGGTCACACTCCTGGACGTGCTGCACTTCCATCTGCACTGAAGAAACAGAGGCCAGATGCTTTGGATGCTGCCCAGGAGGCCACGTCCCCTGAGCCTTGAAGCACCACATGTAAAAACAAGGAGAGCATTCAGTCGAGGTCTCAGGACCCGCACGTAGGGAGACGCAGAGTCACCCATGATGGAAAGCAGGCCCCTCCGTCCCAGCAGGGAGTGCAGGCTCAAGGAGGCCAAAACCACAGGGCTCCGCCATCTTTCAACGTTTTAGCATGCCTGCTGGAAGACCTTCCCCTAATACATGCTTAGAGATTAGGCCACCAAGAGTTCCATGAGGCTGAAATGGGCCTCTGGCCTTTCCTTGCTAAGACGTGCCTCTCGCGGACCCTGGAACTCAACAAGAAAAAGAAAAGAAAAAAACAACAATAACAACTATCTTCCCATTCCCAAAACCCTTCCACTTCAGGGTCGTGGCTACGGCAGACTTCACACTGTGCGCATTTTGCCCTGATAAACGCCAACCCTCCAAAAAAACACAGAGCATAGAGCCAGGCTTAGGCACCCTGGCGACCTGGCTGGCTGCCATGGCTGCCTGCACCTGCCTGCCTCCCTGCCTCTCTCTCTGGCTCCAGTCCTTTCCTATGAGCATCTGCCTGGGCCCTGGGACTCTGGCTCTGGCCCAGGTGCCCCGGGCCCTGGGTGCAGGATGTCAAAATGCAGTTGAGGGGCCGCAGATTCCAGCCAGCTGGCCCTGTGCTCGCCTCAACCCAACCACCGTGGTGATCAATGTGGGCCCAGGTGCCAGATCCAACTGCGGCCCCCACTTTCCTGCTCAAACAGAGGGGGCTCCTCAGAAGCAAGGCACACCGGCCCCAAATAACCTACCCCTTGGCCCCCACCGGCCTGAATATCCCCTGGGGACAGAAGCCCCAGACACCAACAAAACCTCTACTCCAGGCAGCGCATTTCACTCATCCTCACGTCTTGCACAGGTTGTCTGATGGGTCCAGAAAAACCCGCCTACGGTATGGCCCATGTGCTGCTGTGATGCTAGGAACCCTTCACCTCCCCAGAGTCTGAAAGATCACCTGACCCATTTCGGAGGGCTGTCCCAGCGACCACGCCCACTTCTCCTGCCAGCCTGGGACTCTGCCTGCAGAGGGAATGCCCCTCATGGCTGGCCAGAGGCATGACACTCTAACTGCCCCAGTGACCTGAGCAGGAGCCCCAGCAGAGGAGAGGAGAAGGGACAGGCCCTTGGCTCAGAGACGAGCCCACATGGCGCTCCACAGGACATGACATCCCTCTGGGGGCCGCCAAAGAAGGGGCAGCTAGGACAACAAACTCGGGGGCTTCATCGTATCACAAAGGGCTATAAACAATGATCCATGGGGCTTTCTCAGACCTGAGAAGGGGCTGTGACCAGCAGGTCAGGCTGAGGTAGATGTCGGGTTGCTATGGGCCCACCTGGCACCGTGGGCCACTGAGCACAGACTTCTCTGCAGAGGCCAAGGTCCGCACATGCCTGGATTCCCCAGGAGGCATTCCCTGCCTCTCTCTGGCAGCATGTCCAGGGAAGCAGGAGGATGCCTCCAGGAGTGAAATAATCCCTCAGTTCTGAGGGCAAGACTGGAAGCATCTCTCTGTCCGTTGGGTTGGCCCAGCGCTCCACAGATCTCCTCGTTCCCAGCAGGGACCTGGAACCCAGTCTCCCCTTCCCACGGTTCCCTGGAACCAGGCTCCTCAACAGGGGCACACTGCCAGGCCCCTGAGAGAGGCAGGCCAGGACTCCCAGAGGGCAGGGGCACCCAGAGCATACCGGTCTCCCTCACAAACACCTCCACGGTGTGCTAGATGGGCTCAGGCCAATGCCCTCAGAGGCCTCCAGGATGACCCCAAAGGGCCAGTATTTCTTCACACCTACAGGTGGAAAGAGACAGGGATCAAGGGGTCAGGAACCACCTCCCTCTCTTGGAACTGCATTGAGCTTCTGTGGGCAAAGCTCCGGGCATCCCCAGAGAGTGTGTGTGGAGCGGCGTCCTCCTCCTTCCCTGACCGGGAACTTTCATCCACCCAGTACAACAGCAGACCCACCTGGACCCTCTGCACTGAGGGTCAAGGGGACAGCAGGCTCGCTTCCAGAGGAAGAACACAGGCGCCAGAACACAACGGCATGGGTCTTGCCAT
>NW_022476433.1:0-31722 GCF_009829155.1 Mustela erminea
GGGCTCGAAAGCTCGCCTGCTTCCCCAGCCTTCTGCTTCCGGGGACCTGTCCCTCGTGCCCTCCATATTGGGAACCCCGAGACCCGCGGCCACGCATCTCCCTACCACGCCGGCACCAATGGTGTCTTTTGGTGCTTTGGACAACCCTCGGAGCGAGATAAACCTGGGTGCCTAAAATGAGGTTAGCACCATCCTTTGGCGCCCCATCTGCCCGAAAGACGGAGGCGCATGCCCGGCCGCCACCCATCCTTCAACTCTGCTCTGGGTACGCTCCCCTGTGCCGGCGCCCCTCGGTGGGCCGCGTCGTTACTGCGTGTTTTCCAGGCGGCCGCAGCATGCCCTGGGGGAGAAAGGGCCCTGAGCCACGGAGAGCCGGGCGAGCCGCAGGGCCGCCCAACGCCAACCAATTCTCAGAGCGTTCTGCCGAAACCGATCCCGGTATGGGCAGAACGCTCGTGAGAATTGGCCGGAAAACGCCCAGCGAAATCACTTCGGGCGTCGCACGTCGCAGGTCGGCATTGCGAGTGCTCATTCCCGAACCCGGCCAAGAGGCCCTCTGCGAGACAGACTGCAGCGAGCTCGACGCCTGCTGATTCTTGGCTTGCGAGGGTCCCATCCCTGGCGCTAGTACCATGAGGCCAGGCCCGTCACGAATCCCGGGCTCGAATGCTCGCTTGCTTCCCCAGCCTTCTGCTTCCGGGGTCCTGTCCCTCCTGGCCTCCATATCGGGAACCCTGAGTCCCGCAGCCATGCATCTCCCAAGCACGCAGGTGCCAACGTTGCCTTTCGGCGCTTTGGACAACCCTCGGAGCGAGATAGACCTGTGTGCCCACAATGAGGTCATCTCCATCTTTGGGTGCCCCATCTTCCTGAAACACGGAGGTGCACACCCGACTGCCACCCGTCCTTCAACTCTGCTCCAGGAACATTCCCCTGCGCGGGGCCTTGAGGTGGGCTGCTTCGTTTACGCACCTTTTCTGGGTGGCCGCCCCATGCCCCGGGTGAGAAAGGACCCTGGACCACAGAGAGCAGGGCGGTCCGCAGGGTTGCCCAATGCCGGCCATTTCTCACGAGCGTTCTGCCCCAACCGTTCCCGGTTGGGGCAGAACGCTCTTGAGAATTTGCTGGAAAACGCCCGGCGAACTTGCTTCAGTCGTCGCACGTCTGCAGGCCCGCCCACCTCCCCACCCCTCCAGGCCTGGACCGGCATTGGGAGGGCTCGCTCCCAAACCCGGCCAAGAGGCCCTCTGTGAGACAGACTGCAGCGAGGCCAACGCCTGCTGATACTTGGCCTGCAGGGGTCCCATCCCTGGCGCTGTACCATGGGGCTGGGCCGTCACAAAACCCGGGCTGGAAAGCTTGCCTGCTTCCCCAGCCTTCTGCTTCCGGGGACCTGTCCCTCATGCCCTCCATATCTGGAACCGTGAGACCCACGGCCACGCATCTCCCTACCACGCCGCCACCAACGGTGCCTTTTGGTGCTTTGGACAACCCTCAGAGCGAGATTAACCTGGTTGCCCAAGATGAGGTCAGCACCATCCTTTGGCGCCCCATCTGCCTGAAAGACGGAGGCACACGCCAGGCCACCACCTGTCCTTCAACTCTGCTCTGGGTACGCTCCCCTGCGCCGGCACCCTTGGGTGGGCCGCGTGGTTACTCTGTGTTTTCTGGGCGGCCGCAGCATGCCCTGGGCGAGAAATGCTCTGGCCTACGGAGATCCGGGTGGGCCGCAAGGCTGCCCGAAGCCAACCAATTCTCACGAGCATTCTGCCCAAACCGATCCCAGTTTGGGCAGAATGCTCGTGAGAATTGGCAGGAAAACCCGCAGTGAAATCACTTTGGGCGTCCCAGGTCTGCAGGGCCGCCCCCTGGGCCTGGTACAGCAACACGAGCAGTTGCCTCCGAACCCCGCCAGAAAGCCAACCAGGGGCACGCTCCAGCAAGGCGTAAGCCTCCTGCTCCTCAGCCTCCGAGGGTCCCCTCCCTGGCACTGTCTGATAGGGCCAGGGCTGCCCCGAGGCCCGGGCACAAACCCTCACCTGCTTCCTTAGCCTTTCGTTTCCACGGTCCTGTCCCATGGGGCCACCAACTGGGGAACATTGAGTGCACTAGACGCCTCCCCCTCCGCCACGCCCGCTTCGTCACAATCGGTGCCTTTGGGCGTTTAGGCCAATTTCAGAGGGAGAGAAACCTCCTGCCCACACTGAGGTCAGCCCCATCCTTGGGCGCCCCTTTCCTGGACGAAAAGTCATAGGCAGACGCCCGGCCACAACCCGTCCCTCAACACTTCTCCTGGAACCCTCCCCTGCGCAAGGGTCCCCTGGTGGGCTGCATCCTATTGGCACGTTTTCCAGCTGGTTGTGTCATGCCCTGAGAGAGAAAGGGCCCTCAGCCACTGGGAGTAGGGTGGTCCACAGAGCAGCCCCATGCTGGCCAATTCTCATGATCGTTCTGCCCAAACTGGGATCAGTTTAGGCAGAATGCTCCTGAGAATTGGCTGGAACATGCCGGCGAACTGGCTTCAGGTGCAGCATGTCTGCAGGGCCGCCCCCTGGTCCTGGCCTGGCATGGCAAGCTGTCCTGTCTGAAACATGCCAGAAAGCCCTCCAGTAGTCAGTCTGTGGTGAAGCCATCTCCTCCTGCTCCTCATCCTCCGAGCATCCCATCCCTGATACTGTCCGTTGGGGCTCGGCCTGAGCAGAGGCCTGGACAGGAACCCTGGCCTGCTTCCTCAGTCTTCCATTTCCAGGGACCTGTCCTTGGGTGCCTCCAACTGGGGAACCCTGAGTCTCCTGCCACGCCTCCCTATCCTACCCCGGTGCACACGGTGACTTTCTGCTCTTTGGACAAGCCTCAGAGCAAGAGAACGCTTGTGAGAACTGGCTAGAAAACACCTGGCAAAATCACTTTGGGCGCCACACGTCGGCAGGGCCGCCCCCGAGTCTTGCCGGGCACCACGAGCAGTCGTGTCAGAACCCCACCAGAAAACCCTCCAGATGGCAGGCTCCAGTGACGCTGATGCCTCCTGCTCCTCAGCTTTCGAGGATCCCCTCCCTGGAGCTATTGATGGGGCTAGTCCTGCCACTAGGCCCGGGCATGAAACCTCACCTGCTTTCCCTGCATTTGGTTTCCAGGGGCCTGTCCCTCCAGTCCTCCACCTGGGGAACAAGGAGTCCCGCGCCACGCCTCCGCAACCCTCAACTCTACTCCAGGAACGCTCCCATGGGCCAGTGCCCCCGGATGGGACACATCGTCTCGGCAAGTTTTCCGGGTCACTGCGACATGCCCCGAGCAAGAAAGGGCCCTCGGCCATGTGGAGTAGAGTGGTCCGCAGGGCTGCCCAATGCCAGCCAATTCTCACGAGCGTTCTGTCCAAACCCATCCCAGTTTGGGCAGAACGCTCGTGAGAATTGGCCCGAAAACGCCAGGCCAACTCACTTCGGGCACCGCACATCTGCACGGCAGCTCCCTGGGCATGGCCCGGCATCATGAGCCCAGCCACCACCCATCCCTCAGCTCTGCTTCAGGAACGCTCCTCTACACCAAGGCCCCCGGGTGGGCCTTGTCTCGGCGCATTTTCCAGGTGGCCGTGACATGCCCCCAGCGAGAAAGGGCCCTCAGCCACGGGGAGAAGGGTGGTCCAGAGGGCAATCCAATACCAGCCAATCCTCATGAGCGTTCTGCCCAACCGGGATTGGTATGGGCAGAACACTCGTGAGTATTGGCTGAAAAAGACCTGGCTAAATCGCTTTGGGCACCAAAAGTCTGCAGGGCAGCCCTGTAGGTATGGGCCGTCATCCCCAGTCGTCACGTCGAACTCTGCTAGAACGTCTTCTGAGTCTGGCACAGGCCAAGCAGACGCCTCCTGCTCCTCAGCCTCCAGGGGTCCCCTCCCTGGCGCTGGCCCATGGGTCTGGGACAGCCCTGATGCCCGAGCATGAACCCTCGCCTGCTTGCTCAACCTTCCGTTTCCTGGGTCCTGTCCTTCGGTTCCCCAACTGGGAAAGCCTGAGTCCTGCACCACGAGCATCCTAAGATCCCATGTCAAGATGCCTTTCGGAGCTGCGGACAAGCCTCTGAGTGAGAGATACATTCCTGCCTCCACTGAGGCCAGACCCATCCTTGGGCTCCCAAGTCACTCAAAGAGTCGGGTGCAGACGCCCCGCCACAAACCCTCCCTCAACTTTACTCCTGGAACACTCACCTCCGCCGGGGCCCCCGGGTGGGTCGCTATGTCTCGGCGCGTTTTCTGGGTGGCCGCGACATGCCCTGAGCGAGAAAGGGCCCTCAGCCATGGGGAACGGGGCAATGTGCAGGGTTGCCTATCGCCGGCCAATTCTCACGAATGTTCTGACCAAATCGATCCCAATTAGAGCAGAATGCTCGAGAGAACTGGCCGGAAAATGCCCGGCAAACAAGCTTCGGGCACCGCACGTCTGCAGGGCTGCCCCCTGGGCCTGGCCTGGGATCCTGAACGTTGCGTCTGAACCTGGGCAGAAAGCCCTTCGTGAGTCCGGTTCAGTTGAGTCTGACGCCTCCTGCTCCTTAACCTCTGGGGCTTCCCTCCATTGCACTGTCCAATTCGACTGGTACAGCCCCGTGGCCCAGGAATTAACCCTTGCCTGCTTTCTTGGCCTTCTGTTTCCAGGATCCTCTCCCTCGGGCCCTCCAATTGGAAATCCCTAAGTCCCATGCCACATATCTACCTGCCACCCAGGTGGAAATAGTGCCTTTTAGAAATTTAGAAATGCCTTGGGGGCAGAGAAATCTTCATGCCCCCACTGAGGCCACTCCCAAGCATCGGTGCCCCAGTGGCTGGAAAAGTCAGAGGTGGATGCCACAACCTCTTCCTCATTCTGCTCCGGGAAATGTCCCCTGCACTAGGGCCCCTGGGTGGTCCTCATCGTCTCAGTGCCTTTACTGGATGACTGCGACATGCCCCGCCTGAGAAAGGGCCCACGGTCATGGGGACAGGGCGGTCCTCAGGGCTGCCCAACCCCGGCCAATTCTGATGAGTGTTCTGCCCAAATTGATCCAGATTTGGGCAAAACGTTCTTGAGATTTGGCTGGAAAACACCCTGCGTTCTCGATTCGTGTGACACATGTCTGCAGGGCCGTCTGTTGGGCCTGGCCCAGGATCCCATGTTGTCATGACTCGGACCCTGCCAAAAAGCCCTCCATGAATCAGTTGGAGATGAGGCCAATGCCTCCTGCTCCTTGGCCACCGTGGGTTCCCTCCCTGGAGCTGGGAGATGGGGTCTGTCATGCCCCTATTCCTTGGTCCTAACCCTCACCTAGTTTTCAGTCTTACCTTCGCAGGGTCCTTTCTCTCGAACCCTCCACTGCAGGAAATCTGAAACCCACTCCATTAGTCCTCTTGCCACCTATTTGCAAACCGTGGCTTTTGGAGCCTGAGTCAACCATTGTATGTGGAGACCCATGCCTGCCCTCCCCCCAAAAAGGCCTTTCCACACCATCAGCAGCATAGTCTCTGCATGTTTTCCTGATGGCTACGCATGCACTGTGCAAGTAATCACTATAGTCCACCGGAGACGGTTGGTCCAAATAACCCCTTAATGCCAGCCTATTCTCACCATATGGATTTAGGTAGAATGCTCATGAGAATTGGCAGGAAATTCCCTGGAGACCTCACTTCGTGCAGCTCATGTCTGCCTGAACACGGCCTTTTCTAGAGTCCTGTCCTCAGTGAGCTTGGCAAGAACTCGGGGAAAGCCCTCCACAAGCCAGCTGATGCAAGGCCAATGACTCTCCCTACTGAGCCCTGGGTGACTGCCTCGGTCCCAGAAGATCTGACATACCATGCCCCTAAGCTCTAAATAAACTGTAGTTTCATTATTCATGCTTCCATTCTAAGGCTCCTGGCCCCAAATCCCCTCAGATAAAGGAGGTCTGAGTGACACCCCACCACTCCACCTTCCACGTGGTAGGGATTCATGCTGATTGGAGTTGTGTCAAGCCCTCAAAGGGGGTGAAATCTGCTTGCACCCATAAAGCTTTCTTGACCATCACGCCCCCCCTCGGCCATAAAGCCATATACTTGTGATGGAAGAGGGGTGTCCCCAATTCATCCCTGTGGGCAGGCCCCCTCAGATTCAGTATATATGGCCTGCAATGTTCCAAGGCCTTAACTCTAACCTTTCTTTGGGTTTTCGGGCTTCCATTCCAAGGGGCCTGACCCCCAGGCCCCCTGAATTAAGGACCCCTGAGCAACACCTCAGGAATCCGCCCTCCACATGGATGGAACCCATGCCACTTGGAGCTGCGCTGAACCTTCAGAGGGGCAGAAACCTGCATGTCCCCCTAAAGCCACTCCTACCATCAGTGGCCCCCCAGAGACAAACCCTGATTCTTCAGGTGGCCAGATGAATGTCTTAAACTCTGCCTCGATGGGAGCCAATTTCAGCGTTTCCAAGTTGGGTCTGCTATGTCCCTAGCTTCTAACCCGAACACTACGTGGGGTATACAGGCTTCCATACCCTGAGGCCTGGCACCCACACCCCCCCGACTGGGGATGCCTGAGACTGACTCTGGCACTCCCCTGGTTCCTAGGGTGCAGTAGTTCCATTGGGAGGTGCACACATTCCTCAGAGCTATGAAACCTGCATGCCCCCCCCAAGGCCACACCCAGCATTGTTCAACCCCTGGACTCAAACCCGGAATCCAACCCCTGCCTGGTGCCTGTTCTCAACTCAGCACACCAGGGATCCCACCTCAGCAAGAAAATTTCAGGCCTGCCCTGACCCTAGGCCCTTACCATAACCCTAATTTGGGTTTTTAGGTTTCTATCCAAAGAGACCTGGCTCCCACATCCCCAAGATTAAGGACTTCAGAGTGACACCATGTGACTCCACTGACCACGTGGGCAGACTTCTTGTGGTTTGGGGCTGCACCAAACCCTCAGATAGGGAGAAACCTGCAAGCCCCCCTAAAGCCTCCCTCAACATGAGAGGCCTTATGGCCATAAAACCGGATTCTGCTGTGCCTCCAGATGTATGGCCCGGACTCAGCCCTGTGGAGAGCCCGCATCAGCACCAGTACATTGGGCCTGCCATGCCCAAAGGCCCTAACACTAACCCTATGTGGGTGTACAGGCTTCCATGTCCAGAGGCCTTTTCCCTAAGCCTGATGATGGGCACCTGTGAGACTCACACTGGCATAAAGCACGCCTCAGTGACACCCCAGGGCTGCGCCCCACACACATGAGGAAACTGTGCCCTTTGGAGTTCAGCAGGACCCTCAGACTGGGAGAAACTTGCATGCCACTCTGAGGATGCTCCCAGTTTCTATAGCCTCCCTAGACACAAACTTGGAATCTGATATGCCTGATGCCCAGCCTGACGTCAGCCCACTGGAAAGCCTGCCTCAGCACCAGCAGATCAAGCCTGCCTTGCCCTGAGGCCCTACCATAACTCTAGTTTCTGTTTTCAGGCTTCCAATTCAAGAGGCCTGGCCCCCAAACTCCCCAGATTAAGGACCCCTCTGTGAAAACCCAAGAATCCGACTGCCATGTGGGGGAAGACTGTGCCATTTAGAGCTCTGCAGTGCCCTCAGAGAGGAAGAAACATGCACACCCTTCTAAAACACTCTCAACATCAGTAGCCCCCCTGGCCAGAGACCCCGATTCTGCCACACTGCAGGATGCGCTCCCTCAACTCAACCCTGAGGGGAATCTGAATCAGCGCTGGTGGATCAGAACTGCAATTCCCCAAGGCCATTACCCTAACCCTAAGTTGCGTTTTCAGGCTTCCTTCTACAGGGGTCTGTCCAGCAAGCCCTCTGGGTTGGGAACCCTAGAGTCACACCATAGGAGTCCACCTGCCACCTAGAAGGAAACCAGTCTGTTTGGACCTGCAAGGAACTGTCAGAAAGAGAGAAACCTGTGTGTCCCCATGAGTACTCCCCTATGTTCTTCAGCCCCCCCTAGCCTGGTACGCCACCTGAACCCCATCTTCAATGCAGCTCCTCAGAGATCCCGCCTCTGGACCAGCAGTTCGGACCTGTCATACCCACAGCTCAGCTCTCCTCAGTGAACCCTGTCAGCTCTAGGCAGACCTGGAACTACACTGCCTGCTGCAAAGCTGGGATCTCCTCTCCATCTTCTCAACTGAAACTGGCCCAAGGCTTTCTTGAGAAAGGAGGAAGGATGGGCATCCTGAGTGACTCAGTGGGTTAAAGCCTCTGACTTAAGCTCAGGTCATGATCCCAAAGTCCTGGGATCGAGCCCTGCATCGGGTTCTCTGATCAGTCAGGAGCCTCCTTCCCTTCCCCTCTCTTTCTCTCTTCCTCTCTCTGCCTATTTGTGATCTCTTCCAAATATATAAAAATAAAATCTCTTAAAAAAGAAAGAAATGGGGAAGGCTACCTCCTGAATGTTCAGCACCTCCTTTCCTCTTCTGCCCTATTTCTCTCCACTTACCATTGTACCTGCAAACTGGAAGGAACATATCAATGGAACATGGACATGCTCTGAGGTCTAAATTTTTCCTTGCAGTTTTCTGAGGGCTTCTTATGCAATCAGAAACTAGAGTATCCCACCACAGTGTTTTTGAAAATGATCATTGACAGAAAAGGAGAAGAAAAATCACTCCATTTTTACCTCGCTCTTCATGAAGTAGAACATGGTCTTCTTCTTTCCTTCCTTGATTTCAGTTCCAGTATGTTTCCATGCAGTGTTCATTCCTTTGCTTCAGTGGTAGAATTTTGTGATTCCTCACCTGCATATAACATCCAGAGCTCATCGCAGTGAGTACCCTCCCTAATAGGGAGATACCGAGGAGGGAAACTGCTGGATTCTAGGGTTGTTCAGTTCTTAGCTTTCAAAGGAACCACGATGCTCTTTTCTAGAGTGGCTGCAACAACCCGCATGCCCACTGACAGTGCAGGAGGGTTTCGCTGGAAGCAGAACATTCCCTGCCAGCAATTTCCTAAGGAGGAAACAAAAAACCCTGGGGATAACATGACTCACCCAGCGTCCAGCAAGCAACCCCAGAAATTCAACCCAGGGTTCCTGACGCCATGCCCTGTGAGGCCATCAGAATGCCTCTATCCAGGGGAATTACCAAAGACTCTCCTGACTTCACCACCCATGAAACTGCAGAGAAAGGATGCCATGTCCAACTCTCTAAATGGTCCACCGAGTGAATCTAGACAGCCAAGCTTCTCTTTTCAATCATCCAAGGCTCCTTGGAATCCTTTTGAATTTTCCCTCTGCCCTCCTTGGAACTCTTTGGATAAAAAACATGAATCCCTTAGGATATATCATGATGGACAAAGGAGAAGCCATCATCCAAGCTTCTCTATGACCACAAACAGCCACCTAACTCTAGATGCTGGCCATTCCACCACAGCCTAGGACCCATGGAATCAACACTGTTAGATGAAGGAATGAAGTCTATGTTTCAAACACACACCAAGTTCATCTCATCTTCCCCCTTTGAATCCAGGGGATTTGATTAGAAAGAGATGTTCCAAATACTGTGTAAGCCAGAAGCCAACAGAGAAAATGAGATCCCCTGCCAGGTGCTCCCTGCAAGGAAACTCAGGAACCCTAGCACCCACTCTCCATTTCTGACAGCTGCGTTCATGTGACTTTTTGGTTCCACTGGAGAGGAGAGAAAACCCAGGATGTTTGGGGTGAAAGAGAAGTTTTACCTCCCATGCTGGCATGGATGTGCCACTGTGCCCCACCGGCCTGCTCTTTTCTCTGAATGCTGACGTCCTGGGACAAGCTGCATGATGGATTCAGACGCTGATTTCCATACTTCAGGTCTCATGGAACAAGAGCGAAGAAGGGTTGTCAGGTGCGGATAAGTAGGCACCTCCCACCTAAAGCCTACACACCTGCTCCGATTCCTGGTAGAAGGAAGGAGAGACACATGCTTGATTCTTAAGTGGTCTTTCACTTCCTTCTCAAGCCGGCCAATGCCCTTGTCCTTTTTAGAGAAGCAAATAGACTCTTCTAAGTAGACACTCAAGTCCTCAGTTCCAAAGGCACCATGAATCGGGTTTGGCTCTCCCTGGCTGCAGACCCCCACCAGGAGGACCCTCCAGAATTATCCTGACAGCACATTACCAGCAAACCTGGGGCAATGTTTCACAATGCTGAGTGGGGGCCCTGCTCCAGCGGTTGTTACCACCACTCTTGAGACTGGGGAAACAGAGAGTCTTCAGCTCAGCACTACGTCCTGTAAAAACAAGCTGCAGTGCCTCACGTTTCAGGGTTTCTCACCCAGCACCTCACCACTGCCCTCAGAGCCAGCAAGCTGCACAGACTCCTCTTCTGGTGTGTTTCCTACAGCAGCTCGGCACTGCCTCCAGTGGTGGCAAGCAGCATTGCCACCCTTATTACGCTCTCTTGCACCACAGCTCACCCCTCCCTCCAGTGGCGTGAATCGGCACTGCCGAGCCTTCCACGAACTCCTAATGCAGCTCCCAAACCCTCCACAGGTCTAAAGCCACATTGGCACTGCCCCTCCAGTTTAGGACCTCTAGATAACACCCCACGAGTCTGTCTGCAATCCAGAAGAAAAGCGTGCCATTCTAAGCTACACAGAACCCTAGGAACAACCCACATGGAACAACCTGCATGCCTCCCTGAGGACATCCCCAACCTCAGCACCAACCACCAGTCACAAACTCACAGCCTTACGTGTTTCCTGACCCCTGGGCTCGACTCAAACCCCAGGGTTCTCACCTCAGGGCTGGAAGATGGGGCTTGGATACTCCTAAGTCCTAACCCAACCCCCAATTTGTGTTTTCAGGCTTCCGTGCCCAGAGACCTTGCCAACAAGCCCTCCAGATTAGGAGCCATGAGCCACACCTAAGGACTCTGTCTGGCATCAAAGGGAAACCCTTTCATTTGGAGCCTTCCTGAACCCTCAGACCGTGAGAGACCCGCATGCATTCCTGAGGCCACCCTCACCGCAGATGGCCCACACAACAAAAAAATCCAGAGCCTGACATGCCGCTTGACCCCCATCCTCAACTCAGCCTGTCAGGGAACCTGCCTCAGCACCAGCAGATTGGATCAGCCATGCCCCACACCCTAACCCTATGTTGACTTTTCAGAATTCTGTCCCCACAGAACTGGCCCCTAAGCCCTTCAGATTGGGGACACCTGAGCCACACCCCAGGACTCTGGCTGCTACCCAGGAGGAAACAGTTCCCATAGGAGATGTGCATAACTCTCAGAGGAGGAGAAATCTGCATGCCCCCCAACCATCAGCAGTCCCCAGCCATAAAGCTGGATTCCGCCATAGGGCTGGAGAAATGGCCTCAACTCAGCCCTGAGAGGAGCCAGACTCAGTGCTGGCAGATTGGGCCTGTAATGCCGCAGGCCCTAATCCTTACCCTAGGTGTGTTGTACAGAGGGTAAGCACCAAAGTCCTGCATATTGCAGATGCCTGAGACTCATGGAGGCACTCCGCTGGCCACCTAGGGAGAAATGGTGCCATTTAGAGCTGCACAGAAATCTCACAGCGGGAGAAACATGCATAACCCCAGAGGGCAATACCAGCATCTAAGCCCCATGGACCCAAAACCTCAAGACTCTGATCTGCCGCCTGATGCCCACCCTCAACTCAGCCCTTCAGGGAGCCCTCCTCAGTTCTGAGAGTTCAGTCATGCCATGCCTCTAGGCCCCAACCCTAGGTTGGGTTTTCAGGCTTCCATCCCAAGATGCCCGGCCTCCAAGCCCTCCAGACTGGGGACTCTGGAGCCACACCACAGCACTCAGCAATGCCTTCCATAAGTTAACCATGCCCTATGGATCTGCACAAAACTCCCAGTTTAGGAGAAACTTGCGTGGTCCCCAAGGCCACCCCCATTTATGGAGTGGATAGTGATTCACATTCGGACACAGAGTTTGAGCCTCGTCCTCCAGTCAGCCACCCAAGTAGCTGGTCCCAGAGCCAGAAGATTAGACCTTTCATGCCCCTAGTCCTATCCTTACCCTAGCTTCTGTTTTCAGGCATCTGTCCCCAAGGCCTGGTCTCAAATCCATCCACATGTGGGACCCCCTTAGCCATAAAACAGAACTCCTCCTGTTTCCCAGAAGGAAACCTTCCTATTTGGAGTTGTGCAGAACCCTCAGAGTAGGGAAACCTACATAGCTCCTGAGGCCACCCCCACTTTCAGAGCCTGTTCTGGACACAAACCCGCATTGTGACCCTCAGCCTAATCCTGGTTGTCAACTCATCCCTCTGAGGAGCTCGCCTGAAAGCCAACATATCTGGCCTGCCAATGCCCTAGGCCCCAAGCCAGCAATAGGCTGGGTTTTCCGGCATCCATACCTGGAACCCTGCACTCGAATCTCTCAACATGGTGTACCCCTGATCCAGAAAACACGGCTCCTCCTGTCCCCCAGAAGGAAATCTTGCTATTTGGAGCTGTGCAAACTCCCCGGAGCAGGAAAAACATCCATGGCCCCATGAGGCCAGCCCCCGTATTTGGTGTCCCTCATGGACATCAACTCCCGCCTGAGTGACCACCTGACACTCGCCTTAAGTTGAAATCCCGGGAGCTCTTCTCAGCATCTGCAGATCAGGCCTGCCATGCCCTAGTCCCTAACCCTAAACCTAGGTTGGGTATTCAGACTTTTGTCCCCAGAGTTTTGCCCAAAAGCTCTCCAGATTGGGGACCCTGGAGAAACACCACAGGACTCTGCCTGCCCTGCAGAAGGATACCATGTTCTATTGAGCTGCACAGAAACTCCTGTTTAGGAGAAAGCTGCAAGGCTCTCAATTCCAACCTCGAATTTAAGCCAACCTGGACACTAACGTGCAGTCTGGCACAGCCTGTGCTCCTCCTATCAAATTATCCTCTTCGGTATCTCACCCCAGAGCCAGCAGATCAGGTCTGCCATACCTCTAGGCTGCAATTCTAACTCCAGGGTTTTCAGGTGTCCATAGGGTTTTCAGGCATCCATACCCAGTGCTCATCTCTCGAATACTTCCATACAGGGGACCGCTGAGACATAAACACTACTCCTCCTTTCCTCCAGAATGAAACCGTGCTATTTGGAACTACACAAAACCCACAGAAAGGGAGAAATTTCCATGGCCCCATTTGGCCAGTTCCATATGGACATAAACTCAAGCCTGAGTGACCACCTGACACGTGCCCTAATTTCAGATCCCAGGGAGCTAACCTCAGCATCTACATATCAGGCCTGCCATCCCTAAGCCTTAACCCTATCCCTCGCTTGGATTTTCAGACTTCTTACCCAGAGTCCTGATCCACAAGCCCTCCAGACTGGGGACTCTGAGCCACACCACAAGACTTCGCCTGCCCTCCAGAAGGAAACCCTGCCATATGAAGATGCACTGCCCCCAGATTAGGAGAAACATGCACTACCTCCAATTCCACCCCACATTTGTAGGCCACCACTGTCAGTAATACAGTCTGGCACAGCCTGGGCTGCGCCCATCAAATCAACCCTTTCTGTAGCTCACCCTAGAACCAGTAGATCAAGGCTGCCATGACCATAGGCCTTACTTAACCCTAAGTTGGGAATTCAGTTATCCATACCCAGAGCCCTGTTCTCAGTATATCCACATGGGGGATAATTGAGCCAGAATTCAAGACATATCCTGTCTCCCAGAATGAAACTTTGCTATTTGGAGCTACAAAAAGAAAAAGAAAAGAAAAAGAAAAAACCCGGAGTGGGAGAAATCTCCAAGACCCCATTACACAACCCCACATTCAGTGCCTTTCATGAACACAAACTATAGCCTGAGCAAACGCCTGACATTCTCCCTAACTTCACCCTAACTTCACATCCCAGGGAGCTCACCTCAAACATCTGAAGATCACGCCTGCCATGCCCAATGCCCAAACCCTAACCCTAGCAAGTGTTTTGGGCATCTGTCCCTAGAGGCCTAGTCTCAAATCCCTCCATATGGGAATGCGTGAGCCACAAAACAGAGCTAGCCCTGCCCCTCCCCCCCAGAAGGAAACCTTACCATTTAGAGCTATGTAAAACCCTCAGCGTAGGAGAAACCTACATGTCCCCCGAGGGCACCCCCACATTCAGAGGCTGCCCTCGGCACAAATCCACATTGTGACTCTCAACCTAAGCCCAGTTTTCAACTCATTCCCATGGGTAGCTCACCCCAGAGCAAGCAGATCAGGCCTGCCATGCCTCTAGGCCCTAAATCTAAACCTCTGTTGGGTTTTCAGGCATCCATACCTAGTGCCATGCTCTCAAATCCCTGAATTGTGGGATTATAAAACAGGGCTATAAAACAGGACTCCTCTGTCCCCCAGGAGGAAACCTTGCTATTTGGAGCTTCACAGAACCCCCAGAGTGGGAGACACATCCATGGCTTCATGAGGCCACCCTCACTTTCGGCATCCCTCATGGACCCAAACTCCAGCCTGAGTGACTGCCGGCCATGCATCCTAACTGCAGATCCTGTGCAGTTTGCCTCAGCTTCTGCAGACCGAGACTGCCATGCCCTAGGACCTGACCTTCACCCTGGCTTTGGTTTTCAGACTTCCGTCCCCAGAGTCCTGGCCCACATGGCCTCCAGACCGGGGAGTCTGGAGCCACAAAACAGGACTCTGCCTGCCATCCAGAAGGAAACCATGCCCTATGGAGCTGCACAAACCCCCCATATTAAAAGAAAACCGCACGGCTCCTGAGGCCACCCCCATTTACATAGACCATCGCTGGACAGTGATACGCATTCTGACACTCAGCTTGAGCACTGACCTCCACTCAGTGTCCCTGGTAGCTGGCCCCATAACCAGCCAATCAGATCTGCCATGCTCCTAAGCCCTAAAGCTATTGGGTTTTCAGGCATTCATACTCAGAGGGCTGGTCTCGAATTCATCCATATGGAGGACCCCTGAGTCACAAAACAAAACTCCTCCTGCCATCCAGAAAGAAACCTTGCTATTTGGAGCTGTGTAAAACCCTCAGAGGAAAAGAAACCTGCATGGCTCCTGAGGGCACCCCCACTTTTGGAGGCCATCCTGGACACAAAACCACACTGTGACCCTCATCTGAGCTGCTTTCCTTAGTAACTCTCACCAGAGCCAGCAGATTGGGCCTTACATGTCCCTAGACCCTAAAGCTAACCCTCAGTTGAGTTTTCAGGCATCCATACCCAGAGAGCTGGTCTCGAATCCCTCCAAATGGGATATCCCTTGAGCCATAAAACAGGACTGCTCCTGTTCCCCACAAGGAAACCTCGGTATTTGGAGCTGCACAAAATGCCCAGAGGGGGAGAAACCTTCATGGGTCCATGAGGCCAGCCCCACATTCGGCGGCCCTCATGTTCACAAACGCTACCCTGAGCAACCACCTGACACTTGCCCCAACTCCAGGTCCTGGGGAGCTCATGTCAGCATGTACAGATCAGGCCTGCCATGCCCTAGGCCCTAACCCTCACCCTATCTTGGGTTTTCAGACTTCCATCACCAGAGTCCTGGCTGACAAACCCTCGAAATTGGGGATTGTGTAGCAACACCACAGAACTTCTGCCTTCCCTCTTGAGGGAAACAAAGCCTTAAGGAGCTGCAAAAGCCCACATATTAGGAAAAAACTGCACAAGCTCTGAGACCACCCTCATCTATGGAGGCCATCCCTGGATAGTAATGCACATTCCTACACTCAGCTTGAGACCTGACCTCCAGTCAGCCACCCAGGTAGCTGGCTCCAGAGCCAGCAGATCCTACCTGCCATGCCCCTAGGGCCTAATCCTAACCCTACCTTGGGTTATCAGGCATCTGTCCCTAGAGGCCTGGTCTCGAACCCCTCCATACAGGGGGCCCATGGGCCACAAAAAAGAACTCCTCCTGCCCCCACAGAAGGAAACCTTGCTATTAGGAGCCATGTAAATCCCTCAGAATAGAGGAAACCTGCATGACCCTGAGGCGACCTTCACATTCAGAGGCCGTACTGGACACATACCCGCATTGTGACCCTCAGCCTGAGCCCCATTCTCAACTCAGGCCCCCGAAACCCTGGTTAGCTTGCTACAGAACCAACAGATCAGGCCTGCCATGTCTCTATGCCTTAATCCTAACCCTAGGTTGGATTTTCCAGCATCTATATCCAGAGCCCTGCTCTCAAATACCTCCATAGTGGGAACCCCTGAGCCATAAAAGAGGACTTCGCCTGTACCCCAGAAGGAGTGCTTCCTCTTTGCAGCTGCACAAAACCCTCTAGAGCAGGAGAAACCTCCATGGCCCTATGAGACCACCCTCACATTTTGTAGCCCTCATAGAAACAAATTTCAGCCTGAGCAACTGCTTGACACTTGCCCTATTTGAGATTCTGGGACCTCGCCTCAGCTTCTGCAGATTGGGCCTGCAATGCCCTAGGCCCTAATCATAACCTTAGCTTGGGTTTCATACTTCCGTCCCCAGAGTCCTGAACCACAAGCACTTTAGTTTGGGATCTCTGGAGCCACACCACAGGAGTCTGCCTGCCCTCCAGAAGGAAATCATGATATATGGAACTGCACAAAATCCCAGTTTAGGAGAAACCTGAACGCTCCTGATTCTAACCCCATTTAAGGAGGCCATCCCTCGACAGTAAAACACATTCTGACATTTACCTTGAGCCCCGACCTCCAGTCAGTCACCCAGGTAGCTGGTCCCAGAGCCAGCAGATAGGACCAGCAATGCCCCTAGAACTTAATCCTAAACCTAGATTGGGGATTCAGGCATCCATACCCAGAGCCCTCCTCTTATATCCCTCCATATGGCACACACCTGAACCATAAAACAGGACTCCTGTACACCAGAAGGAACCTTGCTTTTTGCAGGTGAACATAAACCCCATAGCAGGAGAAAACTCTATGGCCCCATGAGGCCACACCAACATTCAGCAGACCTCATAGACACAAACTCCAGCCTCACACTTGCCCCTACATCAGATCCCCGGGAGTTTGCCTCAGCATCTGCAGATCAGAGAGTCATGCCCTAGGCCCTAACTCAAACCCTAGTTGGGGTTTTCAGACTTCTGTCTCCCAACTCTTGGCCCACAAGGCCTTAAGAATGGGGACTCTGGAGCCACACCACAAGATTCTGCCTGCCATCCAAAAGGAAACTATGTCCTATGGAGCTGCAAAAAAAGCCAAGATTAGTAGAAACATGCATGGCCCCTGAGGTTATCCCCTAGTTCAGAGGCCACATTGGACACAAATCCATATTGTGACCCTGAGCCTGGGCCCCATTTTCAACTCAGCCCCCTGGGTAGCATGCAACAGTGCCAGCAGATTGGGCCTGGCATGCCGCTAGGCCCTAATCCTAGGTCTAAATTGGCTTTCAGGCATCCATACCCATAGTCCTAGTCTCCAATCCTTCCATATGGAGAACCCCTGAGCCATAAAATGGGACTCCTACTGTCCTCTAGAAGGATACCTTGCTTTTTGTCCCTGCTTAAAACCGCCAGAGCGGGAGAAACATCTATGGCTCCATGAGGCAAGCCCCACATTCTGAAACCCTCATGGATACAAACTCCAGCCTGATCGACCGCCTGACTAGTACTCTATATTCAGATCCCAAGGAGCTCGCCTCAGAGTTTGAAGATCAGGGCTGCCATGCCTTAGGCCCCAACTCAATCCCTAGCTTGCATTTTCCAACTTCCATCCCCAGAGTCATGCCCCACAAGTCCTCTGGATTGGGGACTCTAGAGTCACACCAAGGGACTCTGCCTGCCCTCCAGAGAAAACTGTGCCCTATAGAGCTGCACAAGTGCACAGATTAGGAGAAACCTGCATGGCTGCCGAGGCCACCCCCATTTATGGAAGCCAGCATTGGACCTAATACATTCTGGTACAGCCCCAACCAATAGTCATCCACCCAGGTAGCTGGCCCCAGAGCCAGCAGTTTGGATTTGGCATGTGCCTCGGCTCTAATCCTAATCCTAGCTTGGGTTTTCAGACATCTGTCCCCAGATACCTGGTCTAGAATCCCTCCATGTGGAGGACCTCTGAGCCACAAAACACAACTCGTCCTGACCCATGCCCCCCAGGAGGAAATCTTGTAATTTGGAGCTGTGTAAAACCCTCAGAGTAGGAGAAACCTTTATGGTCCCTGAGGCCACACACACTTCAGAGTCTGACCTGGACATAAACCCATATTGTGACCGTCAGCCTGATCCCCCTTTTCAATTCAGTCCCCTGGGGAGCTCACTGCAGAGCTTGCAGATCAGGTTTGCATGTACCTAGGCCCTAATATTAACCCAAGATTTGGTTTTCAGGCATCCATACCCAGAGCCCTGCTCTTGAATGCCTCCATATGGAGGGCCCCTGAGCCATAAACTAGGAGTCCTCCTGACGCCCAGAATGAAACCTTGCTATTTTGACATGTGCAAAAACCCTACAGTGGGAAAAAAAAAAAAACATGGACCCATGAGGCTACCCCCACATTCAGCGGCCCCCATGGACATAAACTACAGCTTGAGTGACCATGTGAAACTCCTCCCTAACTTCAGGTACTGGGGAGATCATTTCAAGCTCTATAAGTTGGGCATGCCATGCCCTACGCCCTAACCCTAACCCTAACCCTAGCTTGGGTTTTCAGACTTTCATCCCCAGTATCCTTTCCCAAAAGTATCCTCTCTGGTAGCTACAGCGTACAAAGAGAATACAATACAGAAGCATGCTTTTTGTCTCCCAGGAATGGCTATGCCATGTGGTTCCATAAAGATCCTGGAAGGAAGCCACCTTCACAGAACAAACTTCATCTGGGAGGACTCCCAAATCCCTTGTTCTGGACACTAGATCCCTCTGAGGCTGGGGTCACACAGAGGGACAGAGATTCCCCCTGCCCATCCGGATTTAAAGGATGCCTGCTGTTCCAGGACAAAAGATTCTGAAATAATTAATGGGCCTGCCATCCAGCCAGGCACCTGGGAGAGAAATCTACTCCAAGCAGGAAGGACAGACCGAGAGACAAAAACTGACAGCCTTGTGTGACATGTACCATGACATGGGACACTCAGGAGGACTGTGGGTGTGCTGGGTTGGCCAGAATGGAGGTCAGGAGAACCGGGAGTGCTCTGGGAGGATGTGGCAGCCTTGCCCTTGGGTGGCTACATGTGTCAGTGTGACTGGGCATTTGCCAGACCAGAAAAAACAGTTCAGGCGAGGGGCAGTGTCCCTAATCTCTCCCTAAACTGCAAGGCAAAAGTTCGGGAATCATCTTTCAGTACGATTTCATGTCACATGTGTCCGGGAGACCCTAAAGCTGATTGTGTAGAACATGAAGTATGTAGTTGACTGTGGCTTTCAAGCCTGAGGGGTGGGGGTCAGAGCACACTGGATATTTCATACTCTACTTTCAGAGTATGATGACTTTTCCCGCCTTCATCTCCAACACAAGCACAGGAAACAAAGGAAACTCAGATCTACACTTCGACATGTCAACAGAAATCTGAAAACCCAAGTTCTCCCAGGAGCTAAATCTTCATGACCAACATGATGGACGGGGAGGCAGACACCAAGGAACCAAAAGAATACACATCTTGTGCATGTGAACTGGCCCACTTCTCTACCTGTCGGAAGCAAGCCATGCCTACCTGGAGGGAATCCCACCTGCACCTGGTCCATCTGTCTGCTGCCCTTGAGCAGAGAAGAGGATGGGCTGAGCTTGGTGTGGGTGTCATAGGGTGATGGCCAGTGGGCAACAGATGCTACCTCCTGAGGACCTATATAGCACCAGCTCTTGGTCCTCAGCTAAGATGAAACAATATTTATGTTTAGTGACCTATTTCTGGGGACAGGGAATGTGCTCAGTGCTTTGGTGATTTTATTTTTTAAAAGCCCCTTAGGCATCTAAGGACAATCAACAGACTCCAGAAGCAGAGAAAGAGCCACACCCAGGAACCAAGAAGACAGACCAGAAAGGCTCTGCACAGGCCAGTTTGCATTTCTGTAGGTCTTCTGGAGCTAGACTGCCCCCAGTGCCCCTGGGGATCGTGGGTCAGGCCCGGCACACACCCTGATGCTGCACTGTTGGAACCCATGACAAGCCTCCTGGTCCCTTCCTCCATGAGACACCCCCTATCCCTGGATGACCACAGCCTGCTTCTTGGAACTCCCATTCCCCTTTTTGACTCCATCGTTCACTTTTCCCATCACGGCCATAATACAGAGTACAGTTGAACTACTTTCTATTCTGTCATTTAAATCTAATTTTATCATAGTTGCTCTAAAACTAAACCTTGCATCATTTATCCTGATGTAGAATCACTTGTTGCTTTGCATGACTGAACTGTGGATTCTGAGTGCCCTCACAGTGTCATGGGGCTAGTGTCCAGGGCTAGGTCCTCACTAAGCCAACCCAGAGGGTGCAGTGAAGGCCTGATGCAGGCACTGCTGTTTTTGTGCAAGTAAGGCAGCACAGCCAAAACCTGGGTTTTGGATCACAGTGGCTCATGGCCTCTCAACCACTTCGGATGGCATGGGGGCACACCCTGAAGACACTTGCTAGTCCAGTGTCACCCTGGGAAATTTACAAGGAGTAGCCATTGTGTCAAAAGGGGGAAATTAATAGGAGTGGGGACGATGGGAGTCAGAACTCCTGAGAGAGAATCCACCTTGAGGACTGCCCAGAACTTCCTAGGAGTTCATCCCATTGTCTTGCATGAATCAATTAATCTAAATACATTTCCTCATTTTAGAAATGATGAGTCTCGGGATGCCTAGGTGGTTCAGTTGTTTAAGTTGCTGCCTTCCCAGCATCAGGGATCAAGTCCCACATTGGGCTACTTGCTCGACATGAGCGTGCTTCTCCCTCTGCCTCTGCCTGCCATTCTATCTGCCTGTGATCACTCTGTTTCAATCTCTAACTAATTAGTAAAAAAATCTTAAAAAAAAAGAAATGATGATCCTCAAACTCCGATAAAATGACTATTATAAGTCATAAGGGAAATCAGTGAAAGAGCCAGACTGATCCTGGAGATGGCCTCCAGCAGTTTCCCCCAGAGCAGTTTCAGCTAGAGATGCAATCACCTATATATCTTTGCTGGACTCACTGATTCTCATGGGACTCTTCATGGGACCTATTCTGGGAACAAGGGTCATGTCAGTGCCACAGAATCCTCTGACACTGGTTCTAATGAGATTCTGCGATATCAATGGAGTCCCAAGCCATAGGCCATCTCAGAGTTTGTCTGCAAAGATACAGTTGGTGGGAAAGCAACATGCTGACAGAATGTGGAGGAAAATGTAAAAGCTGGGGAAAGAAAGGTTGCTCACGTCCCATCTGGCCCTGCATAATATGTGGTGTTCAGCAGTGTAAGCCCCCAAACACCTCCCAGTGGTTTCACAGAAATCACCCCTAAGGTTTGAAGTTGAGCTTCATACATGAGTCATGAGCAGTCTGGTCAGCTCATGGAAGTATGACACAGAACATAATGAAGCCACAGCCTTGACAGATGTATAGTCATGGAGCAATAGCTTTCTCCAAATATATTCTGAAATGGTAAAAAAAATCATTGATAAAACATGGATATTTTTGATTAAAAAGAAAACCATACTTGTTGAATTAGTAAGTATGTATGGAGTATCTACTTAGTGCAAATGTATAGCTCTAGTCCCACCTGGGAGCTTCCAATGAGTGTAGGATATAATCAATAAACCAACAATAGGAAGGAATGCAGGCTAAGGGCTAAGAGAACCATTCCATTCAGAGACGCCCATTAAGGAAGCCCAATGAGAAGATGCTTTTGGCAAAGACAGGAAAGACAGGGCCAGCAAATTCATCTGTGAGAAGAGTCACAGAGCAATTCAATTTTTAATTATTTTGATGATAAAACATAAATGTCAGGAAATATTGTCTTAAGTGTTGCTTTGGAACATTCTGTTCTTCTCCATAACTATTTGGGTTACATGCTAAATTTACTCAATGTAAAATACTCTCAGAAAATGTCTTATTTAAGCATGGACATCTCTTGTTAAAGTCAAATATATTAACCCTAGAAAACCCCTCAAGCCTAACCCTAACCCATGACCCTAAATCCTGAACCCAACCCTGACCCTCGGGTTGTCTACCAGGGGTATTTCCTCAGAGACCTGGCTGGCGCCACAGTCCCAGGGACTGGGGAAACCTGAACAATTTCATAGGAATCCGCCTGCCTCCCAGAAGGAAACCATGGCATTTGGAACCCCGAAAATGATTCAGAGCAGGAGAAATCTTCATGGCCACCTGAAGCCACCCCCACATTCCATGGCCTGTTGGACACAAACCACACCCTCAACTCAGCCCTCTGGGAGTCTTGCCACACAGCTGGAAGGTTGAACCTGCCATGATCCTAGGCCCCAATCCTAACCCTAGGTTTGGTTCCTAAAGGACCATACCCAGTGGCCTGGCTCCAAATCCCTAGGGAATGGGGACACCTGAGCAAAGCACAGTCTCATCCTACAACAAAGTCAGAAATCATGCCCTTTGGAACTGCAGAAAGGACTTAGAGCAGGAGAAATCTGAATGACATATTGAACCAATCCCTGCTTATTTATATTTTCATACCAGACTGAACACAGAGCCTGGGCTGATACTCTCCTTAACTCTGGCCTTCAATTCAGATGTCTCTGAAGGTCTCCATATCTAAGCAGATCACACCTTCCATGATCCTGGGACTACCCCTAATCTAGCTGAAGACATAGGCAAAAACACGAACATACCTTTCTACTAAGAGGACATACAAGTGACCAAGAGACACACAAAAAAGGGTTCTACAGCAATAGCCATCAGGAAAATACAAATCAAAACCACAGTGAGATACCACCTTACAACAGCTGGCATGGCTAAAATGATCAAGGCAGGGAAAACAAATGCTGCTGAGGACATGGTGAGAGGGGAACACTCTTACACTGCTGGTGGCAATGCACCCTCGTACAACCACTCTGCCACATGTTATCAAGTTTCTTCCCAATCTTAAAAATAGACAACACAGGGCACCTGGGTGGCTCAGTGGGTTAAGCCGCTGCCTTCAGCTCAGGTCATGATCTCAGGGTCCTGGGATCGAGTCCCGCATCAGGCTCTCTGCTCACCAGGGAGCCTGCTTCCCTCTCTCTCTCTCTATGCCTGCCTCTCTGACTACTTGTGATTTCTCTCTGTCAAATAAATAAATAAAATCTTTTAAAAAAAAAAAGACAACACAGCAATTGCACTGCTGGGTTTTTAACCCAAAGATACAGTTTGTGGGGCATCTGGGTGGCTCAGTGGGTCAAGCCTCCAGGATCTCAGGGTCCTGGAATCAAGCCCCACATCAGGCTGTCTGCTCAGAAGGGAGCCTGATTCCCCCCCTCCCTCTGCCTGCCTCTCTGCCTGCTTGTGATCTCTCTCTATCTCCGTCAAGTCAATAAATAAAATCAAAAGAAAATACAGATTGAGTGAAAAATAGTGACATTCCCCCCCCCCCGCAGTGTTCATTATAGCATTATCCACTCTAGCCAAACTATGGACAGAGCGCTGATGTCCATGGACAGATGAATGGATAAAGAATATGTGGTTCATATGTACAACAGAATATTATTCAGCCATCATAGAGGATGAAGACTAACGATCTCATCCACCTGGATGGAACTGGTGGGTATTATGCTGAGTGAAATAAGGCTATCAGAGAAAAGTAAGCATCACATGGATTCACCTATGTAAAATAGAAGAAACACCACAGAGGATCAAAGGGTAAGGGGGGGAACTGAATGTTAAGTCGTCAGAGAGGGAGAAAAACCACGAGAGACACTTCATTACAGAAATGAACTCAGGATTGCTGGAGGGCAGTGGCGTGGGGGATGGGGCAACTGGGTGGTAGGCCTTAAAGAGGACACATGATGCAATGAGCACTGGGCAGTATACACATTTGATCTATTATCTAACACTACAGGTGTCCTATAAGTTGGTGTCCTATAAGTTGTCCTATAAGTGTTATAGTGTCCTATAACACTAATGGTGTCCTGTAAGTTGGCTCATTGAATTAAGTTAAACAAAAAGAAGTCAAGCAAACACTCCTAAAAATTTGTATGGAACCACCAAAGATACTGAACAGCCAATGCAATGTTGAGAAGAAAAACAACCCTGGAGGAATCACAATTCCAGATTTCAAGTTATACTACATAGCTGTGGTCATCCTAACTATGGCACTGGCACAAAAATACACACAGTGACCTAGGGAACAGGATAGAAGCTCAGATATAAACCCACAATTCTGTGGCCTATTAGTCTTCCACAAAGCAGGCAAGAATATAGAAAGGAAAAGAACAGTCTCTATAGTGTTGGGAAAACTGGACAGCTATGCACAGAAGAATGCAATTACTCTGCTTCCTTATGCCAAACAGACATAGAAGTTCAAAACAGTTTCAAGACCTCAGTGGGAGACCTGAAACCATAAAAATGCAAGAGGGCACAGACCATAACTTCCTGACATGGACCAAAGCAACCATTTTCTAGACTGTCTCCTGAGGCAAGGAAATAAAGGCAAAAATAAACAACTAGGACTGTAACACAATAAAGTTTCCACACAGCAGAAGAGCAAGGAAGAAGTAATAAGGGTGTGGGAGGTTGGGGTACCATGTGGTAGGTATTGTAGAGGGCACGGATTGCATGGAGCACTGGCTGTGGTAAAAAAATAATGAATACTGTTATGCTGAAAATAAACACATTTAATTTAAAAAAGACAACGTACTGAAAGGGAGAAAATATTCATAAAAAAAAACCCTATGCAGTAAGGGGATAGTGTCCAAAATATGTGGAATGGCTACAACTTAACACCCCAAAATACAAATAATCCAGTTAAAAATGGTTTGAAAATATCTTATCCCATTCCGTCGTTTACCATTGTTTTCTTGAATGTTTCCTTTGCTGTGCAGAAGCTTTTGATTTTGATGAATTCCCAAAGTTCATTTTCGCTTTGTTTCCTTTGCCTTTGGAGACATATCTTTTTTTTAATTAAATTAATTTATTTTTTCAGAAAAACAGTATTCATTATTTTTTCACCACGCCCAGTGCTCCATGCAATCCGTGCCCTCTATAAGACTATGATACTATCAGACTATGGACTCTGAAAAACAATATGAGGGCTTTGAAAGAGCGGGGGGTGAGAGGTTGGCAGAAATGATTGGTATGTATAAGAGAGAGGGCAGGGATTGCATAGATCACTGGCCGTGGTGGAAAAACAAAGAATAATGTTACACTGAAAAGAAATTAAAAAGAAAAAAAAAAAACAGTTGTATGCTAATAAGCTAAGCAACCTAGGTGAAATGGCTGCATTCCTAGGAAAGTATAAAATTCCAAAATTGAACCAGAAAGCAATGTAGAACCTGAATAGACCATTATCCAGTAACGAGATTGAAGGAGTGATCAAAAACCTCCCAAAAAACAAGAGCTCAGGAACAGACAGCTTCCCTGGGCATCTCTACCAAACTTTCAGAGAAGAAATAACACCTATTCACCTGAATATCTTTCCAAAAATGGAAGCAGAAGAAAACTTCCAGACTCTTCTTATGTAGCCAGCATTACCCTGATCCCCAAACCAGGAAAAGACCTCACCAAAAAGGAGAATTTCAGACCAATATCACTGATGAATATGGATACTAAGATTCTCAACAATATGCAAGCTCCCAACAGTATATTCAAAAGATGACCCACCATGACCAGGTGGGATCTATCCCTGGGTTGTAAGGATGGTTCAACATTCGCAAATCAATCAATGTCATAAACAAATTAATATGCGAAGACAGAAAAACCACATGGTCATCTCAATTGGTGAAAAGAACACATTGAGAAAATCTGGCTTTTGTTCCTGAATAAAACACTTTAAAGTAGGGATAGAGGGAACCTTCATCAGCTTCCTTAAGTGTATCTATGAAAACACCACAGTGAATACCATCCTCAATGGGTAAAAGCTGACAGCCTTCCCTTAGAGATCAGGATCATGACAGGGATGCCCACTCTCTCCACTCTTATTCAACATAGTATTTGAAGTCCTAGCAACAGCAATCAGACAACAAGGAGAAATAAAAGGTATCCAAAATGGCAATGAAGAAGTCAAACTCTCTCTTCACAGATGACATACTTTATATGGAAAACCCAAAAGACTCCACCCCCAAACTACTAGAACTCATACAGCACTTCAATAATGCGGGGGGATACAAAATCTTTGTACAGAAATCAGTGGTTTTCTTATTCGTTAACAATGAAAATATAGAAAGGGAAATTAGAGAATCAATTCCATTTACTGCAGCTCCAAAACCATAAGATACCTGGGAATAAACCAAACCAAAGTGATAAGCAATCTATACTCAGGGAACTACAGAACACTCATGAAATAAATGGAAGAAAACCATAAAGATGGAAGACCATTCCATGCTCATGGATCAGAAGAATAAACAGTCTTAAAAAGTCTATACAGCCTAGAGAAATCTATCCTTTTAATGCCATTCTGATCAAAATTCCTCTGGTATTTTTCAAAGAGCTGGAGCAAACACAAGCCTAAAATTGGTGTGGAGTCAGAGGAGATCCTGTATTGCTAAGGAAATGCCAAAAAGAAAAAAAGACAAAACTGGGTGCAGCCTGTTGCCTGGTTTCAAGGGTTACTACAAAGCTGTGATCACCAAGACAGCAGGGGACTGGCATAATAACAGGCCATTAGACCAGTGTAACAGAGTAGAGAGCTCAGATATGAACCATCAATCTATAGTCAAATAATTTTCAAGAAAGCAGGAAAAAATACACAAAGTAAAAAATACAGTCTATTCAATAAATGCTCCTGAGAAAATTGGGACAGCTTTGTGTAGATGAATGAAACTCGACCATTCTCTGACACCATACACAAAGAGAAACTCTAAATGGATAAAAGACCTCAACCTGAGGCAGGAATCCATCAGAATCTTGGAGGAGAACATAGGCAGAAACCTCTTCTACATTGGCCATAGCAACTTCTTTCAAAATATGTCTCCAAAGGCAAAGGAAAAAAAAGTGAAGATGAACGTTTGGGACTTCATAAAGATCAAAAGCTTCTACACAGCAAAGGAAACAGTCAACAAAACAATGAGGCAACCCACGGAATTCGAGTAGATATTTGCAAATGACAGTACTGACAAAACCTTGATATCCAGGATCTATAAAGTATTCCTGAAACTCAACACACACAACACGGATAATCCTATTAAAAAATGGGCAGAAGATACAAAGAGACATTTCTCCAATGAATACATACAAATGGCTATCAGACACATTAAAAAATGTTTGTCATCACTAGCCATCAGGGAGATGCAAATTAAAACCACATTGAGATATCACCTTACACCAGTTAGAATGGCCTTAGAAAGATAGGAATCAACATGTGTTGGAGAGGATGTGGAGAAAGCAGAACCCTCTTACACTGATGGTGGGAAAGCAAGTCGGTGCAGCCACTCTGGAGAACAGTGTGGAGATTACTCAAGAAATTAAAAATAGAACTTCCCTAAGACCCTGCAATTGCACTACTGGGTATTTACCCCCAAAGAAACAGATGGAGTGAAAAGAAGGGCCACCTCTACCCCTAAATTTATAGAAGCAATGTCCATGGTCGCCAAACAGTGGATAGAACCAAGATGCCCTTCAATGGACGATTGGATAAGGAATATGTGGTCCATATACACTATGGAGTATTAGGCCTCGATCAGAAAAGATGAATACCTAACATATGTAGCTACATGAATGGGACTGGAAGAGATTCTGCTGAGTGAAATAAGTGAAATAAGTCAAGCAGAGAGAATCAATTATCATAAGGTTCCACTTATGTGTGGAGCATAACAAATAGCATGGAGGACAAGGGGAATTAGAGAGGAAAAGGGAGTTTGGGGAAATTGGAAGGGGAGGTGAACCATGAGAGACTATGGACTCTGAAAAACAATCTGAGGGTTTTTAAGTGGCGGGGGTGTGGGAGGTTGGGTACCAGGTGGTGGGCATTATAGAGAGCACAAATTGCATGGAGCACTGGGTGTGGTGAAAAAATAATGAATACTGTTTTTCTAAAAATAAATCAATTGGAAAAGAAAAAAAAAACAACTGGTGGCATCACATTTCCTGATTTTAAGCTTTACTACAAAGCTATGATAACCAAGACAGCATGGTACTGGCAAAAAAATAGACATATAGACCAGTGGAACAGAGTAGAGAGCCCTGATATGGACCCTCAACTCTATGGTCAAATAATCTTAGACAAAACAGGAAAAAAATATACAGTGGAAAAAAGACAGTCTCTTCAATAAATGGTGCAGAGAAAACTGGGCAACTATAAATAGAAGAATGAAACTGGACCATTCTCTTACACCGCATACAAAGATAAACTCAAAATGGATAAAAGACCTAGATGTGAGACAAAATCCATCAGAATCATAGAGGAGAATATAGGCAGTAATCTCTTCAATGTCAGCCACAGCAACTTCTTTCAAGATATGTCTCCAAAGGCAAAGGAAACAAAAGCCAAGATAAACTTTTGGGACTTCATCAAAATCAAAAGCTTCTGCACAGCAAAGGAAACAGTCAAAAAAACAAAGATGCAACCCACGGAATGTGATAAGATATTTGCAAATGACAGTACAGAGAAAAGGTTGATATCCAGGATCTATAATGAACTCCTCACACTCAACACATAGGAAATAGGCAAACATATCAAAAAATGGGCAGAAGATATGAACAGACAATTCTCCAATGAAGACATACAAATGGCAATCAGACACATGAAAAAATGTACATCATCACTAGCCCTCAGGGTGATTCAAATTAAAACCACATTGAGATATCACCTTACACCATTTAGAGTGGCCAAAATTAACAAAACAGGAAACAACATGTGTTGGAGAGGATGTGGAGAAAGGGGAACCCTTTTACACTGTTGGTGGGAATGCAAGTTGGTGCAGCCTCTTTGGAGAACAGTGTGGAGATTCCTCAAGAAATTAAAAATAGAACCTCCCTATGACCCTGCAATTTCACTCCTGGGTATTTACCCCAAAGATACAGATGTCATGAAAAGAAGGGCCATCTGTACCCTAATGCTTATAGCAGCAATGGCCACGGTCGCCAAACTATGGAAAGAACGAAGATGCCTTTCAACGGACGAATGGATAAGGAAGATGTGGTCCATATACACTATGGAGTATTATGCCTCCATCAGAAAGGATGAATACCCAACTTTTGTAGCAGCATGGACGGGACTGGAAGAGATTATGCTGAACGAAGAAAGTCAGGCAGAGAGAGTCAATTATCATATGGTTTCACTTATTTGTGGAGCATAACAAATATCATGGAGGACAAGGGGTCTTATAGAGGAGAAGGGAGTTGGGGGGAATTGGAAGGGGAGGTGAATCATGAGAGACTATGGACTCTGAAAAACAACTGAGGGGTTTGAAGTGGTGGGGGGTGGGAGGTTGGGGTACCAGGTGGTGGGTATTATAGAGGGCACAGATTGCATGGAGCAGTGGGTGTGGTGAAAAAAATAATGAATACTGTTTTTCTGAAAATAAATAAATTAATTTAATTAAAAAAAACATTTTTAAAATGTTTATACTGGAGACAAGATGGTGAAGTAGGAGGAGGCGCCCTTTCAACCTGGACCCTAAAGTGAGCTGATTACTTCTATTGAACTCCACTCAGCCACAAAATCTGCCTGAGACCTGAATTATACACGTCTGGATCTCTACCGGAGCAGAAGACGCCAGTGGGCAGGTAAAGCAGAGTGGGAAAGTCGGACTGATATCGGAAGATAAACAAAAGGGATAGGGTGCTACCAGAGGTGACCCATTGGAAAGTAATATCCCAATAGGAGAGTGCCCTGTGTCTGGGGACCAGCATTATCTCAGAAGTATGGTAGAAAGCACTCAAGAAGAGCAAAGGATTACTGGGGAGAAATTGCAGGAATCCAGGTGTTAGGGTCAGGGGCTTAAGTCCCCAGACCCAGGACAGCCACCACTGGTGCAGAGCCAGAAAGAGTGCGGCAGAGAAACCAGGTCTTGGTCCCTGAACCACCAGCAAGCTTGCCTGAGAGCGTGTGGTGCCCAGCTCCCATGAGGGGCTGGGAGCCTCGCCAGCCAACAGAAGCACAGCCTTTTTGCAGTCCCCACGCAAGTGCCCTGCCATGCCATCAGAGTCCGACTCCTGCCCTGCGCCCTCCCCAGAGAGAGGTGGCACAGGCACCAGCCTGGTGCTCTCGGACCTGGAAAGACCAGGCACTCCCAGCTTGTGCCAGTAGGAAAATCTCAGTGTGCGATTGCTGCTTGGAACTTCTCTGGCAGTCTGGAGCTGCCCAGACAGCCGCCGCTGCTGTGGTTTTGGGTACAAGCAAAAAATCTTGAGTCCCCAAGGACCGCGACTGGGAACCTGCTCTGCCAGTGTTGAAGGGGGGATTTCTTTGGGCTCTGCAGCCAGATTGAGGCTTCTCTCTGAGAGGGAGGTCAGGGTACAGTTTGCTTTCCTCTAAACCTACAAAAACCATCAAAAGCCCTCAAGGCAAGAGAGAAAAACAAAAGTGAACAAATATAAAAACCTCCAGAGAACAAAAGCCTGAAAAAAACCAGTTTCCTAAGAGCCCACCCCCTTGAGGGGGATGGGAGAACTTAACTCAGAGAACATCATTGACTGAAAACCCACGTGGCAGGCCCCTCCCCCAGAAAACCAACTGGGAAAGGGGAAAAAAAAGACAACAAGAGAACAACCACCACTACTTCATAGGACAATTTTTATTATTAATTCATTCTCACTATCCTGGCTCATTTTTTTATAGATAATTTTTATTATTATATAGAAAATTTTTTAACCTATTTACCGTCACAGTGAGATGTCCAGTACATCAAATTCCATAATAACCTTCTAACCTGAACTTTTTGATACATACACCTGTGTTTTCCTTTTGCATTTCTATTTTTTAAATTTCTTTTTTAAATTTTAGTTTAGTTTAGTCTAGTTTATTCCTTTTTTAAATTTTTATTTTCTAATATTCATATAGAATTAAACTTCAAGGTAATCCCCTTTCCCCAATAAATGAAACCCCTATAGGTAAAACAATTCCTAATCCCCCTTTATCTTAGGAAAGTGGAGTCTTTAACAAATATATCAAGATACATCCAGGGGAAAAAAAAAAACCTTCCTCCCCCACATTGAGAATTTACAACCACTCTACAATCTTTTTTTTCCACCAGTATTTCTGTGTTTTTGTGTTTGTCCTGATAGCATATAAATCTTACACTCGGGGTTCTTTCTGATGAGGTTATTCCTTTATTTGCATATATGCAAATATATATATATATATTTTTTTCTCTTCTCATATACTTTTATCAGTCTTTTTGTTTGTCTGTTTTTGTTTGTAAACTTCATAAATCTTACCTTGGAGCCCATTTGGGTTGAACCTTCTTTTTTATCTCACCTTTCATTCTTGTCTCTCTCCCTCTCTCTCTTTTTATTTTCCTTTTCTTTTTCCTCTCATTTGGGTGGGTAACTCTGATTGATCAGAAGCGTTCCAGGGTGCACCTTGACTGCACCACTGTCGATACATCCAGCTACACCCATTCAGCCATCTCTCACCAAAATGACTAGGAGGAGGAATGCCCAAGAGAAGAAAAATACAGAAAATGGACCTTCTGCAACAGAGCTAATGGCTATCAACATAGATAATGCGTCAGAAAGAGAATTCAGGCTAACAATTATCCAAGCAATAGCTAGGTTGGAGAAAGCCATGAGTGACCAAAAGGAATTGATTAGAGCCAA
>NW_022476434.1:0-30364 GCF_009829155.1 Mustela erminea
CCCCAGGAACAAGTCTGGGGACGCAGCACGCCGTCCCGGGAGAAGAGAGGCAGCCGTTTGCCTTGTTGTCGGAAACAGTCACAAAACAGGAGAGCCTGCCCTGGCAGGAAGAGCGGGCCGGTGGAAGACAAGTGTCACCCGCTCCCTGTGGGGTGAGACAGAAGCCTGGCTGCTAAGGAGACACGAGAGGACGACTTGAGCAGGCGCACTTGCTCAACTCTGAGGAAGGAGTCTGGGCAGAAGGCATGCCTGTCCTGTGGATGGCAGAAGGCATGCCTCTGGTCCTAAGGAGACAGCATCTCCTTGGCCACATATAGCTAGGGCAGACTTGGGCTTGCCACCAGGCGCCATACCCGGATTTCGCAGAAACAGCTCCCCGGAGAAACGGACTGTCAGATGCACACCGCCCGTGCACTGGGATGGGGAGCTTTGCTGGACTCTCCCCACTCCTTCCCCCTGAAACCCCGTGCCTCCACGAAGGCTTCCACATCCTGGAGGAAGGTGGCATCTGACTGCCCATTCTTCCAGGGAGCTGTTTCTGCGAGTTCAGGGTAGGCGCCTGGTGGCAAGACCATGTCTGCACCAGGGAAAGGTGGCCAGGAGATGCTGTCCCCTTGGGCCCAGAGCCTCAGGCCAGAAATGCCTTCTGCCCAGACTCCGTCCTCAGACAGGAGCACACACCCCTGCCCTAGTCATCCCCTCGTGTCTCCTTAGCAGCCAGGCTTCCGTGTCTCCACATAGGGAGTGGGTGACACTTGTCTTGCCACCGGCCTGCTCTTCCTGACAGGGCAGGCTCTCCTACTTTGCGACCATTCCCGACGAGAAGGCCAATGTCTCCTTCTCTTCTCCTGGGGCAGCGTGCTGTGCCTTCCCCAGACATGCTCCTGGGGAGTGCAGTGACAGACGTGTCCCTTTCCTTAAAGCTGTTTTCACAGGCGCAACCACGCTTCTCTCTCAGGCAGAGGAGATGCCTGGGCCAAGAGGATTTCGCTCCGTGCGGGTTTATTACAAAGTGCTGGGGAGACTAGCTCAAGCAAACAGCAGCAGCATCCCACAGATCAACTCTGATTTCCCATAGAAGGCTGTGCTTTCCCATAAGGGAAGCCCGGGCAAAGAGGATTTCGCTCCATGCGGGTTTATTACAGCGTGCTGTGGAGACCAGCTCAGGCAAGCAGCAGCAACGTCCCACAGACCCGATTCTGATTTCCCAAAGAATGCTGTGCTTTCCCAGAGGGGATGCCCGGGCAAAGAGTCTTTCGCTCTATGCGGGTTTCTCCCACCGTGCTGCGAATACTAGGCTAAGGCAAGCAACAAAAGCAGCCCACAGAACCGACTCTGATTTCCCAGCGACTGCTATGCTTTCGCAGAGGTTTTCAGCTTGGCGCGAACCGCACTTCGCTGCTGTTTCCTCAGCAATGCTTTGGGCGTTAGGTCTGTTGCATCTGGGAGAAGAGCTGCGGGAGAGCTGGTGTCTCTTGGGCCTTGCTTTCCCGGGCTCCATGTTCGCACCCTGCCAAGCCAAACTAAGCAGACACAGTCACAACCCTTCAGCAGCGTGCATAGCCTAGGATGGCACTCTATGACTACTAACATCTCCCGGTGTAGGCAAGGCTTGGCCTTTTGCTCTGGAACGCAGGCGGACACGGGGAATAGGCCAGTGCCTTCCCCACAGGAGAGGAGAGGCGACAGGATCCCTGCACACCGCCCGTGTACTGGGATGGTGAGCTCTGGGGGACTGTCCGCTCTCCTTTCCTGGCACACCCCCTGCCACCTACAACGCTGCCACATCTTGGAGGAAGACAGCATCTGACTGCCCGTTTCTCCAGGGAGCTGTTTCTGCGCATTCTGGGTATGGCGCCTGGTGGCAAGCCCAAGTCTGCCCTAAGGATATGTGGAGAAGGAGATGCTGTCTCCTTGGGACCAGAGGCACAGGAAGGGCATGCCTTCTGCCCAGACTCCTTCCTCACAGTGGAGCATGCGCGCCTGCCCTAATCATTACCTCGTGTCTCCTTAGCAGCCACGCTTCCGTCTCTCCACACAGGGAGCTGGTGACCCTTATCTTGCCACGGGCCCGCTGTTCCTGACAGTGCAGGTGCTCCTGCTTCGTGACCGTTTCATGTCAATAAGGCCAATGGCTGCTTCTCTTCTCCCTGGTCGGTGTGCTGCGCCTTCCCCCGATATGCTCCTGGAGAGTGCAGTGACAGACGTGTCCCTTTCCTTAAGGCTGTTTCCACAGGTGCAACCACGCTTCTCTCTCAGGCAGAGGAGATGCCCGGGCAAAGAGAATTTCTCTCCATGCGGGTTTATTACACGGTGCTGTGGAGACCAGCTCAGGCAAGCAGCAGCAGCATCCCACAGACCCGACTCTGATTTCCCAAAGAATGCTGTGCTTTCCCAGAGGGGATGCCCGGGCAAAGAGGCTTTCGCTCTATGCGGGTTTCTCCCACCGTGCTGCGAATACTAGGCTAAGGCAAGCAGCAAGAGCAGCCCACAGAACCGACTCTGATTTCCCAGCGACTGCTATGCTTTCGCTGAGGTTTTCAGCTTGGCGCAAACCGCACTTCGCTGCTGTTTCCTCAGCAATGCTTTGGGCGTTTGCTCTGCCGCGTCAGGGAAGAAGAGCTGCAGGAGAGCTGGTGTCTCTTGGGCTTTGCTTTCCCGGGCTCCATGTTCGCGCCCTGGGTTCCCCCTGCCAAGCTGAAATAAGCAAGCACAGCCTCTACCCTGCAGCAGTGTGCGTGGCCTAGGTTTGCACTCTATGCCCACTACCATCTCCCGGTGTAGGCAAGGCTTGGCCTTTTCCTCTGCCGCTGAGGCAGACTCGGGGACGTGGCCAGTGCCTTCCCCACAGGAGAGGAGAGACCACAGGATCCCTGCACACCGCCCGTGTACTTTGATGGTCCGCTCTGGGGAACTGTCACCACTCCTTCCCTGGCACACCCCCTGCCACCGACAATGCTTCCACATCTTGGAGGAAGACAGCATCTGACTGCCCGTTTCTCCAGGGAGCTGTTTCTGCGAGTTCCGGGTATGGAGCCTGGTGGCAAGCCCAAGTCTGCCCTAGGGATATGTGGCCAAGGAAATGCTGTCTCCTTGGGACCAGAGGCACAGGACAGGCCTGCCTTCTGCCCAGACTCCTTCCTCCGAGTGGAGCACGCGCGCCTGCCCTAGTTGTCCCCTCCTGTCTCCTTAGCAGCCAGGCTTCCGTCTCTCTGCACAGGGAGCGGGTGACACTTGTCTTGCCACCGGCCCGCTGTTCCTGCCAGGGCTGGCTCTCCTGCCTTGTGACTGTTTCCTGACAACAAGGCCAAAGGCTGCTTCTCTTCTCCCGGGGCGGCGTGCTACGTCCCCAGACTTGTTCCTGGGGAGCTCACGGACAGACGTGTCCCTTTCCTTAAAGCCCTTTCCAGATGTGCAACCACGCTTCTCTCTCAGGGAGAGGGGATGCTAGGGCTAAGAGAATTTAGCTCCATGCGGGTTTTTTCCACCGTGCTGTGGAGACTAACTAAGGCAAGCATCAGCAGCAACCCACAGACCCTACTCTGATTTCCCAAAGAATGCTGTGCTTTCCCAGAGGGGATGCCTGGGCAAAGAGGCTTTGGCTCTATCCGGATTTCTCCCGTTGTGCTGTGAAAAGCTCAGCATTCTCCACAGCATGTTGTAATAAACCCGCATGGAGCAAAATCCTCTGTGCTCGGTCTTTCCCTCTGCCTGAGAGAGAAACGTGGTTGCCCCTGTGGAAACAGCCTTAAGGAAAGGGACACGTATGTCTCTGCACTCCCCAGCAGCATGTCTGGGGAAGGCGCAGCATGCCGTCCCGGAGAAGAGAAGGAACCATTGGCATTGCTCTCCGGAAACGGTTGTGAAGCAGGAGAGCCTGCCATGGCAGGAACAGCAGGCGGGTGGCAAGATAAGTGTCACCCGCTCCCTGTGTGGAGAGTCGGAAGCCTGGCTGCTAAGAAGACACCAGGGGACGACTAGGGCAGGGGTGGGTGCTCCACTCTGAGGAAGGAGTCTGGGCTGAAGGCAGGCCTGTCCTGAGCCTCTGGGCCCAAGGGGACAGCAGCTCCTTGGCGACCTGTCCATAGGGCAGACGTTGGCTTGCCACCAGGTGCCCGGCCCTGAACTCACAGAAACATCTTTATGGAGGAATGGGCAGTCTGATGCAGTCTTCCTCCAGGATGTGGCAGCGTTGGCGGAGGCAAGGGGTATCCCGGAGAAGGAGGGACAGTTACCCATTACTCCCCATCCCAGGGCGTGGGCGGTCTGCAGTGATCCTGTCGGGTCTCCTCTCAGTTGGGGAAGGCAATGGCCTAGTCCCCTGTCCACCTCAATGCCAGAGCAAAAGGGCAGGCCTTGCCTACGCCAGGAGATTGCATTGTGAGCAGAGTGCCATCCTAGGCCAAGCACGCTGCAGCAGGGTAGAGGCTGTGTCTGCTTATTTTGGCTTGGCAGGGTGAACCCAGGATGTGACCATGGACCCCGGGAAAGCAGGGCCCAAGAGGCACCAGCTCTCCCGCAGCTATTCTTCCCTGACACGACTGAAGCCTTGATGAGGAAGCAGCGGCCAGTGAGGTTCCCTCCAAGCCCAAAGCCTCTGCAAAAGCACTGCATTTGCTGAGAAAACAGAGTCGGTTCTGCGGGCTGCTGCTGCTGCATTCCAGAGCCCAGTCTCACGTTGGGAGAAACCCGCATACAGCGAAAGCCTCTTTGCCCAGGCATCCCCTCTGGAAAAGCACAGCATTCGTTGTGAAATCAGAGTCGGATGAGTGGGATGCTGCTGCTGCTTGCCTGAGATAGTCTCCCCAGCACGGTGGAAGAAACCCGCATGGATCTAAATTCTCTTTGCCCTAGCATCCCCTCTGTTTGAGAGAGAAGCCTGGTTGCACATCTGGAAAGGGCCTTAAGGAAAGGGACACGTCTGTCCCTGTGCTCCCCAGGAACAAGTCTGGGGACGCAGCACGCCGTCCCGGGAGAAGAGAGGCAGCCGTTTGCCTTGTTGTCGGAAACAGTCACAAAACAGGAGAGCCTGCCCTGGCAGGAAGAGCGGGCCGGTGGAAGACAAGTGTCACCCGCTCCCTGTGGGGTGAGACAGAAGCCTGGCTGCTAAGGAGACACGAGAGGACGACTTGAGCAGGCGCACTTGCTCAACTCTGAGGAAGGAGTCTGGGCAGAAGGCATGCCTGTCCTGTGGATGGCAGAAGGCATGCCTCTGGTCCTAAGGAGACAGCATCTCCTTGGCCACATATAGCTAGGGCAGACTTGGGCTTGCCACCAGGCGCCATACCCGGATTTCGCAGAAACAGCTCCCCGGAGAAACGGACTGTCAGATGCACACCGCCCGTGCACTGGGATGGGGAGCTTTGCTGGACTCTCCCCACTCCTTCCCCCTGAAACCCCGTGCCTCCACGAAGGCTTCCACATCCTGGAGGAAGGTGGCATCTGACTGCCCATTCTTCCAGGGAGCTGTTTCTGCGAGTTCAGGGTAGGCGCCTGGTGGCAAGACCATGTCTGCACCAGGGAAAGGTGGCCAGGAGATGCTGTCCCCTTGGGCCCAGAGCCTCAGGCCAGAAATGCCTTCTGCCCAGACTCCGTCCTCAGACAGGAGCACACACCCCTGCCCTAGTCATCCCCTCGTGTCTCCTTAGCAGCCAGGCTTCCGTGTCTCCACATAGGGAGTGGGTGACACTTGTCTTGCCACCGGCCTGCTCTTCCTGACAGGGCAGGCTCTCCTACTTTGCGACCATTCCCGACGAGAAGGCCAATGTCTCCTTCTCTTCTCCTGGGGCAGCGTGCTGTGCCTTCCCCAGACATGCTCCTGGGGAGTGCAGTGACAGACGTGTCCCTTTCCTTAAAGCTGTTTTCACAGGCGCAACCACGCTTCTCTCTCAGGCAGAGGAGATGCCTGGGCCAAGAGGATTTCGCTCCGTGCGGGTTTATTACAAAGTGCTGGGGAGACTAGCTCAAGCAAACAGCAGCAGCATCCCACAGATCAACTCTGATTTCCCATAGAAGGCTGTGCTTTCCCATAAGGGAAGCCCGGGCAAAGAGGATTTCGCTCCATGCGGGTTTATTACAGCGTGCTGTGGAGACCAGCTCAGGCAAGCAGCAGCAACGTCCCACAGACCCGATTCTGATTTCCCAAAGAATGCTGTGCTTTCCCAGAGGGGATGCCCGGGCAAAGAGTCTTTTGCTCTATGCGGGTTTCTCCCACCGTGCTGCGAATACTAGGCTAAGGCAAGCAACAACAGCAGCCCACAGAACCGACTCTGATTTCCCAGCGACTGCTATGCTTTCGCAGAGGTTTTCAGCTTGGCGCGAACCGCACTTCGCTGCTGTTTCCTCAGCAATGCTTTGGGCGTTAGGTCTGTTGCATCTGGGAGAAGAGCTGCGGGAGAGCTGGTGTCTCTTGGGCCTTGCTTTCCCGGGCTCCATGTTCGCACCCTGCCAAGCCAAACTAAGCAGACACAGTCACAACCCTTCAGCAGCGTGCATAGCCTAGGATGGCACTCTATGACTACTAACATCTCCCGGTGTAGGCAAGGCTTGGCCTTTTGCTCTGGAACGCAGGCGGACACGGGGAATAGGCCAGTGCCTTCCCCACAGGAGAGGAGAGGCGACAGGATCCCTGCACACCGCCCGTGTACTGGGATGGTGAGCTCTGGGGGACTGTCCGCTCTCCTTTCCTGGCACACCCCCTGCCACCTACAACGCTGCCACATCTTGGAGGAAGACAGCATCTGACTGCCCGTTTCTCCAGGGAGCTGTTTCTGCGCATTCTGGGTATGGCGCCTGGTGGCAAGCCCAAGTCTGCCCTAAGGATATGTGGAGAAGGAGATGCTGTCTCCTTGGGACCAGAGGCACAGGAAGGGCATGCCTTCTGCCCAGACTCCTTCCTCACAGTGGAGCATGCGCGCCTGCCCTAATCATTACCTCGTGTCTCCTTAGCAGCCACGCTTCCGTCTCTCCACACAGGGAGCTGGTGACCCTTATCTTGCCACGGGCCCGCTGTTCCTGACAGTGCAGGTGCTCCTGCTTCGTGACCGTTTCATGTCAATAAGGCCAATGGCTGCTTCTCTTCTCCCTGGTCGGTGTGCTGCGCCTTCCCCCGATATGCTCCTGGAGAGTGCAGTGACAGACGTGTCCCTTTCCTTAAGGCTGTTTCCACAGGTGCAACCACGCTTCTCTCTCAGGCAGAGGAGATGCCCGGGCAAAGAGAATTTCTCTCCATGCGGGTTTATTACACCGTGCTGTGGAGACCAGCTCAGGCAAGCAGCAGCAGCATCCCACAGACCCGACTCTGATTTCCCAAAGAATGCTGTGCTTTCCCAGAGGGGATGCCCGGGCAAAGAGGCTTTCGCTCTATGCGGGTTTCTCCCACCGTGCTGCGAATACTAGGCTAAGGCAAGGAGCAAGAGCAGCCCACAGAACCGACTCTGATTTCCGAGCGACTGCTATGCTTTCGCTGAGGTTTTCAGCTTGGCGCAAACCGCACTTCGCTGCTGCTTCCTCAGCAAGGCTTTGGTCGTTCGCTCTGCCGCGTCAGGGAAGAAGAGCTGCAGGAGAGCTGGTGTCTCTTGGGCTTTGCTTTCCCGGGCTCCATGTTCGCGCCCTGGGTTCCCCCTGCCAAGCTGAAATAAGCAAGCACAGCCTCTACCCTGCAGCAGTGTGCGTGGCCTAGGTTTGCACTCTATGCCCACTACCATCTCCCGGTGTAGGCAAGGCTTGGCCTTTTCCTCTGCCGCTGAGGCAGACTCGGGGACGTGGCCAGTGCCTTCCCCACAGGAGAGGAGAGACCACAGGATCCCTGCACACCGCCCGTGTACTTTGATGGTCCGCTCTGGGGAACTGTCACCACTCCTTCCCTGGCACACCCCCTGCCACCGACAATGCTTCCACATCTTGGAGGAAGACAGCATCTGACTGCCCGTTTCTCCAGGGAGCTGTTTCTGCGAGTTCCGGGTATGGAGCCTGGTGGCAAGCCCAAGTCTGCCCTAGGGATATGTGGCCAAGGAAATGCTGTCTCCTTGGGACCAGAGGCACAGGACAGGCCTGCCTTCTGCCCAGACTCCTTCCTCCGAGTGGAGCACGCGCGCCTGCCCTAGTTGTCCCCTCCTGTCTCCTTAGCAGCCAGGCTTCCGTCTCTCTGCACAGGGAGCGGGTGACACTTGTCTTGCCACCGGCCCGCTGTTCCTGCCAGGGCTGGCTCTCCTGCCTTGTGACTGTTTCCTGACAACAAGGCCAAAGGCTGCTTCTCTTCTCCCGGGGCGGCGTGCTACGTCCCCAGACTTGTTCCTGGGGAGCTCACGGACAGACGTGTCCCTTTCCTTAAAGCCCTTTCCAGATGTGCAACCACGCTTCTCTCTCAGGGAGAGGGGATGCTAGGGCTAAGAGAATTTAGCTCCATGCGGGTTTTTTCCACCGTGCTGTGGAGACTAACTAAGGCAAGCATCAGCAGCAACCCACAGACCCTACTCTGATTTCCCAAAGAATGCTGTGCTTTCCCAGAGGGGATGCCTGGGCAAAGAGGCTTTGGCTCTATCCGGATTTCTCCCGTTGTGCTGTGAAAAGCTCAGCATTCTCCACAGCATGTTGTAATAAACCCGCATGGAGCAAAATCCTCTGTGCTCGGTCTTTCCCTCTGCCTGAGAGAGAAACGTGGTTGCCCCTGTGGAAACAGCCTTAAGGAAAGGGACACGTATGTCTCTGCACTCCCCAGCAGCATGTCTGGGGAAGGCGCAGCATGCCGTCCCGGAGAAGAGAAGGAACCATTGGCATTGCTCTCCGGAAACGGTTGTGAAGCAGGAGAGCCTGCCATGGCAGGAACAGCAGGCGGGTGGCAAGATAAGTGTCACCCGCTCCCTGTGTGGAGAGTCGGAAGCCTGGCTGCTAAGAAGACACCAGGGGACGACTAGGGCAGGGGTGGGTGCTCCACTCTGAGGAAGGAGTCTGGGCTGAAGGCAGGCCTGTCCTGAGCCTCTGGGCCCAAGGGGACAGCAGCTCCTTGGCGACCTGTCCATAGGGCAGACGTTGGCTTGCCACCAGGTGCCCGGCCCTGAACTCACAGAAACATCTTTATGGAGGAATGGGCAGTCTGATGCAGTCTTCCTCCAGGATGTGGCAGCGTTGGCGGAGGCAAGGGGTATCCCGGAGAAGGAGGGACAGTTACCCATTACTCCCCATCCCAGGGCGTGGGCGGTCTGCAGTGATCCTGTCGGGTCTCCTCTCAGTTGGGGAAGGCAATGGCCTAGTCCCCTGTCCACCTCAATGCCAGAGCAAAAGGGCAGGCCTTGCCTACGCCAGGAGATTGCATTGTGAGCAGAGTGCCATCCTAGGCCAAGCACGCTGCAGCAGGGTAGAGGCTGTGTCTGCTTATTTTGGCTTGGCAGGGTGAACCCAGGATGTGACCATGGACCCCGGGAAAGCAGGGCCCAAGAGGCACCAGCTCTCCCGCAGCTATTCTTCCCTGACACGACTGAAGCCTTGATGAGGAAGCAGCGGCCAGTGAGGTTCGCTCCAAGCCCAAAGCCTCTGCGAAAGCACAGCATTCGCTGAGAAATGAGAGTCGGTTCTGCGTGCTGCTGCTGCTGCTTGCCTGAGCCCAGTCTCACGGTGGGAAAAACCCGCATACAGTGAAAGCCTCTTTGCCCGGGCATCTCCTCTGGGAAAGCACAGCATTCGCTGGGAAATCAGTGTCGGTTCTGTGGGATGCTGATGCCGCTTGCCTGAACATAGTCTCCGAAGCATGGTGGGAGAAACCCGTATGGAGAGAAATCCTCTTAGCCCAGGCATCCCCTCTGCCTGAGAGAGAAGCGTGGTTGTGTCTGTGGAAACAGCCTTAAGGAAAGGGACACGTCTGTCACTGCGGTCCCCAGGAGCATGTCTGGGGAAGGTGCAGCACGCCACCCCGGGAGAAGAGAAGGAGCCTTTGGCCTTGCTGTCAGGAAAGGGTCGTGAAGCAGGAGAGCCTGCCATGGCAGGAACAGCGGGCGGGTGGCAAGACAAGTGTCACCACAGTCTATGATGACACTTTTGAGTCAAGGTTCATCTACTCTACAGATTAGACTACTGTGTAAAATTTTTAAAGGCAACATCATGAAAGAATGTTTGGTGGATTGCTTTGATTTTCTATTCATGGTATCAGATGAGTTTAAGGGAGCACAATCCAATAAAAAATTTAAAATTAATTTTAAAAAATAAGAAAAGAAACATTTTAATGTCTTTGCTTTTGTGGTTCCTGCAAATCAAACTACAAGAAAGGGATGAGAACATTTTCTTTTTTTCTGTTTGTTTTTCTTCAGTTTGGACCTCCTCCTTAGGTCTCTGAGCAAAGAATGCTTACACAGACTCTGTAGTGTAGAAAGGACAAAATATCGTATTACAAAATGTTCCATTCCTATCCTTTTGTATACCCAGAACAATAAGTTAATATATGTGCTGCCAAAGAGCACACCAGAGCAATAAGTTAAATGAAGATTGTACTGGGAAGAGAAAACAATTATTCCATAAAATGAGTGGGTTTTGAATGGGACATGAAGGGCGGACTTGTGAGTTAGGAATATATATATATATATATATAAAGACTTAATGAAGGTTTAATTAAAGCATAACAACTATGCTGTATTACTGAAATATATTAAAATGATGATATGGAAATACCTTGCCTATTACTTAATATCTCACAGAGTAACATCAAATCACCTAGTAATCCTTTCTACTAATAGCTGTTCCTCATTGTTTCACTTTACATTACATGTGATGGATTGACATTTGTAGAAATAAGGGGGAAACATGGAAGAAAGTGAACAATTAGAAAGGATCAAAATACAGTTATAAACCAGGTAAATAACCAGTGAATATTATTATAGTAAATATATGCTGTTTCAATGCATGCACATTTATAAACTGAGAATTTTCAGGAGTGACAGCCAATGTAGAAAATCTAGATGGTGTTTTAGAAAATTCCATAAAACCCTTTGCATTAGTTTAACAGCCTGGTATAATATTTAGAAACCAGACTGTGTAGTTTCTTTGAGCAGTTAAGCATAGAAAAACATGGCTGAAATAATGATAAACACTTAACATTTACTTAAATTTTTGTTTCTTTTTATCCTTGAATGCCCATATTGTGTTCATAATGTCCTAAGTATTTGTGGTTGTTAGAGCAAAGTAAATTTGAAAATTTTCATGGGGAGGGGAAATGGTATCTGTTTGTAAAGCAAAGCAAAACAAAACAAAAACACAGGGAACCTTTCCTATGGTTGTGAGCTGCTCTTCCCTTACTGCTCAATGCATTTTCATTAACACACACCTCACAGTCCATAGGCAGCCATCTGTATTCCCATCTTTAAGAAATTTTATCCTACAAGTCTTTCCTCATGACACTGTTGCCTATTACATAAATCAAACAAACATTCAACCTCTTGGAATGGAATCAGAAACCCACAAAGCTGACTGCTGTCAGGACTCATAAGGAAGGCAATTAATAAATTTATTATTTAGGAGAGGAGTTGTTTGCTTTCCAAAAATCCATGCAAAATTGGAATGTTATCTGGAGTGTATATCAAACTAACTAAGCTAAAAGAGTCTTTTTATCTCAGGTTCACCGATTTGGCAATCATTATATTTTCTCCTTTATCTCTGGTTTGGTCAGCTATGCTAGTGTCAGAACACTTAATTCATTCAGTCAATCAACAAAGACCTATTTAGTACTAATTTTTTGTGGGTGTGATGAATAAGACGAATATCTGCCATAATGGAGCATATGATCTAGAGTTTAAAATTCATATTTGAATTACTTACATACCACCACATACATGAATTACATACTTACCACCACAAATGTAAACAACGCTTATAAAATTGAAAAAGAAATAGATGATAATGATGTTAAGGAGAAGACCTTAATATTAAAAGCAATAAAATTGGTATGTCTATTAGTAGAAATAAAAAATAGTCATATATTAACTAAAGTAAAATTTAGGGGTCCCTGGGTGACTCAATCGGTTAAGCAGCTGCCTTTGGCTCAGGTCATGATCCCAGGGTCCTTGGATTAAGACGTGCATCGGGCTCACTGCTGGGTAATAAGCCTGCCTCTCGATCTTCCTTTGCCTGCCACTCTGCCAACTTGAGCTCTCTATCTCTCTGTGTCAAATAAACAAATAAAATCTTTAAAAAGAGAGATAAATATAAAGTAACACTTACTGAAGATTTGGGGATGGTGATGTCATCAAGATGGCAACATGGATGCATGGATGGCTCCTTATTAATTGCTAAAGGTAAATGTATAGTCAAAACCAGATTCTCTAATATTGTAATGGTGATATATAAATCACTTACTAGTCTAGTTTAAAAGTTAAAAAAGCCAAGCCTATTAAAAATAACTATAACTGCAATCATTTGTTATTGAAAGTACAATATAAAAATGATCTAAAATGTGAAAACATCAATAACCTGCTGTTATAGGAGAAGTATAAATTTTCTGTACACTATTGAAGTTCAGTTGTTTTCAACATAAAATGGAATGTTATAACTAACGTATTTTATAGATGCTTAATGGTAAATATAAAAAAAGTAGTAGATACACAAAAGATTTTCATAAAGAAGTTAGAACATACTGCCACAAAAAGTCATCAGATTACAAACAAAGAGAACAAGACAGGAAATAAAGAGCAGAGCATCTACAAAAGAGCAAGCAACTAACAGAGAAACAAAACAGATAAACACTGGGGAAAGAAAAAAATTAAAAAAAAAAGGGAGGGGAAGGCAAACCATAATACACTTAACTATAAGTAACAAACTGATTGTTACTGGAGAGGAGATGGGCAGGGGAATGGGCTAAGTCAGTAATAATTATTAGGAGGTCACTTGTGATGAGCATTGAATGTTATATGTAAATGGTGAATTACTAAATTCTACTCCTGAAACTAATATTACACTATATATTAACTAAAATTTAAATAAATCATGAAATATAAAAAGAATGAAAGGCAATAGTTAAGTCCTTACCTATCAATAATTACTTTAACTGTAAGTGAATGGAATCATCCAGTTGGAAGACATAGAAAGGCTAGAATAGATTAAAAAAACAAACAAAACACACAAGATCCAACAATATGTTGCCTATAAAAGAATCACTTTAGCTTTAAGGACACACATGGGCAGAGAGTAAAGGGATGGAAAAAGATATTCCAAGCTAATGATAACAAAAGAAAACAAGGGTAGCAATAACTATAACAGACAAAATAGGGTTTATATAAGCGAAAAATCACCACAGGAGTCAAAGAAGGTCATTATACAATAAGAAAAGTGTCATCAATTCATCAATACAGTAATTGTAAATATCATGTACCTAATATTGAGCCACATAAATATATAAAACAAATACTAACAAAACAAAAAGGAGAAATAAATAGCAATACAATAGTATCTGGGGACAGTAATACCCCACTCTTACATATGGATAGATCATCCAGACAGAAAATCAATAAGAAAATAGTGAATTTAAACACTATGCCTGGACAACTGGGTGGCTCAGTCAGTTAAGCCTTTGCCTTTGGCTCAGGTCGTGATCCCAGGGTCCTGAGATAGAGTCCCACATTGGGCTCCCTGCTCAGGAGGGGGTCTTCTCACTCTGTCTCTGCCCTTACCCCTTGCTCATTCTCTCTGCCCTGCTCTCTCTCAAACAAACAAACAAAACAAAACAAACAAGCAAACAAGAACTATGTCAAATGAACCTAACATATTTACAGGATATTCTATCCAATAGTATCATAATAAATATTCTTCTCAAACACACGTGGAAAATTTTCTAGGATAGATCACATTTTAAACCACAAAACAAGAGTCCCCCCAAAATCAATAATATAGAAAGCATATCGAGTATATTTCCAGCCAAAATAATATGAAACTAGAAATCAATACAGAAGGTAATTTGGAAAATTTACAAATACAAAGACATACACATTTTTAAACAAACAAAAAATCAAAAAAAGAATACAAAGTGGGAATAAAAATACATCTTGAGGAAAATAAAATAATATACACCAAAAAATTATGAGAAGCAGCAAAGCAGTTATAAAAGAAAATTTTATAGCTATAAATGTATATAAAAAAGATTTCAAATAAAGAACTTAATATAACAGCTCAAAAAAACTAGAAAAAGAACAAAGTAAACTTAAAAGTAGCAAAAGGAAGGAAAAAAATAAAAATTAGGGCAGAAATAAATGAAATGTAGAATTAAAAAACGAGAAAGTTTTTTTAAAATGGTAAATAAAATTAAACTTGGTAATGGTAAATAAAAAAAAGACAGCTAGACTAACTCAGAAAAAAGACAGAAGACTCAATAAAATCAGAAATGAAAAAGGAGACATTATAACAGATACCACAGAAATATAAAGGATAAAAGACAGTTAAATGCCAGCGAATCAAAAGCCTAGAGGAAATGGACAAATTCCTAGGCACATACAACCTATCAAGACTGAATCATAAGGACATAAAAAATGTGAACAGACCAATAAGGGGTAAGGAGAGTGAATCAGTAATAAAAACCTTCTAACAAATAAAAGTCCAGAATCAGATGATTTCCACAGTGAATTCTACCAGACATTTTAAGAAGAAATAATACAAATACTTTTAAAACCCTTCCCAAAAAGTTGAAGAGGTTGAAATACTCCAAGGCACATTTTACAAAGCCAGCATTATCTTTTTTTTTTTAAGATTTTATTTATTTATTTGACAGACAGAGATCACAAGTAGGCAGAGAGGCAGGCAGAGAGAGAGAAAGAGAGAGAGGGAGGCAGTCTTCCTGCGGAGCAGAGAGCCCGATGCAGGGCTCAATCCCAGGACCCTGAGATCATGACCCGAGCCGAAGGCAGCAGCCCAAACCACTGAGCCACCCAGGCGCCCCAGCCAGCATTATCTTAATATCAAAACCAGACAGGAGCACTACAAAAAAAAAAAAATCAGCAACAAAAAGAACTACTGGATAATATCCCTGATAAATAAAAATGTAGAAATTCTCTACAAAATGCTACAAAACTGAATTCACCAGCACATATCAGTAAATGTGATGCATTATATTAATAGAATGATCAATAAAAACTCATATGATCAACTCAATATATGCAGAAAAGACATTTGACAAAATTCAACACCCTTTCATTATAAAAATACTCACCAAACTGGGTACAGAAAGAATACACATCAACATAATAAAAACCACATATTCCGTGGAAGGATTCAAGATGGCGGAGAAGTAGCAGGCTGAGACGACATCAGGTAGCAGGAGATCAGCTAGATAGCTTATCTAACCATTGCAAACACCTACAAATCCAATGGGAGATCAAAGAGAAGGAGAGCAACAATTCTAGAAACAGGAAATTGATAACTTTCTGAAAGGTAGAACCGGCAGAAAAGCGAACCCAAAGAACAGGAAGGTAGACCGCGGGGGAAGGGGCCAGCTCCCGGCAAGCCGGGGAGCAATGGAGCACAAATCAGGACTTTTTAAAAGTTTGATCCACTGAGGGATATCACCCCAGAGGCTAAACCAGAGTGAAGCCCAAGTGGGGTCAGCATAGCCCCAGGTCCCTCAGGGTCACAGAAGGACCAGGGGTATCTGAGTGTCACAGAACTCACAGGTATTAGAGTGGGGAAGCTGGCTACAGAGACAAAGCTGAGGAGTGAGCTTTCAACCCAAGGTTACTTTGAACCAGGCATAGGCAGGGTGAGTTTGGAGCATGGCCAAGGGCCAGGGAGATGGGAGTAATTGAGCTCTTTTCTCCAAGCATGGCCAGAGGCCGGGAAGATGGGAGTGATTAAGCACTTTTCTCTGAGGGTGCACTGAGGAGCGGGGCCCTGAGCTCTCCACTCCTCTGGGCCGGATTGTGAGACCGCCATTATCATTCCATCATCCAGAACTCTACGGAAAGCCTTCAGGGAACAAAAGCTCCCGGATTACTTAGCCTTACCCCAGGTAAGGGCATGACAAATCCATCTCGGGCAAAGACACTTGAGAATCAATACAACAGGCCCCTTTCCCAGAAGACCAACAAGAAACCCAGCCAAGATCAACTTCACTTACTAAGGAGAGCAGTGGAATTCCAGAGGAGGAGAAAGCAAAACAAGGAATTCATGGCTTTCTCCCAATGATTCTTTAGTCTTGCAGTTATATTTTTTTTCTTTTTTCTTCTGCTAATTTTTTTTAACTTTTACACTTTCCTCTTTTAATGATTTTTTTAACTAGTTTATTTTTAAAATGCCTTACAAAAAATAATAATCTATTTTCAACCTTCATTATTATAGTCTTATTTTATCCTCCATTGTATCAAACTATATATATTTTTTTACACATAGGGTTTTTTCTTCTAAAAAATTTGGGGTATAACTTCTCCTAATAGATCAAAATATACCCTAAATCTAGCTCCAAGATTGTTCTAGTGTCCAGCCGGAGCAAATTCTCTCCAGTTTATTTTTCTTTATTGTCCCAACCAACTCGCTCTATCAACTTATTTTTTAGAAAATAATTTTTTTCCTCATTTTCATAGGTTTATTCCATCCCTTCATTGTGCCTACCCTTATATGTTTTTCATCCTTTAAAGTCTTGGGAGGTAGTTTCTTCTAAGAGACCAAAATACTCCCAAAATTAAGTGAGTGACCCTGTTCTAGTCACAAGTCTAGTGTATATATATATATATATTTTTTTTCTTTTTAAATATTTTTTCATTGTTTTCTTTTTTTTAAACCTTCCCCCCCCCGAACTTCTTTTTTATCCCCTTTCGTTCTCCCACAACTTGGGGTCTCTTCTGATTTGGTTAAAGCACATTTTCCTGGGGTCTTTACCACCCTTTTAGCATTTTATTTGCTCCTTTATATATTCTTATCTGCTCAAAATGACAAGGTGGAAAAACTCACCACAAGAAAAAGAACAAGAGGCAGTACCAAAGGCTAGAGACCTAATCAAAACACATTGGTAATATGACAGAACTAGAGTTCAGAATGACAACTTTCAGGGTTCTACCTGGGCTCGAAAAAGGCATGGAAGATATTAGAGAAACCCTCTCCAGAGAGATAAAAGCCCTTTCTGGAGAAATAAAAGAACTAAAATCTAACCAAGTTGAAATCAAAAGAGCTATTAATGAGGGGCAGTAAAAAATGGAAGTTCTAACTGCTAGGATAAATGAGGCAAAAGAATTAGTGATATAGAAGACCAAATGATGGAGAATAAAGAAGCTGAGCAAAAGAGAGACAAACAAATACTGGACCACGAGGAGATAATTTGAGAGATAAGTGAAACCACAAGACGACACAACATTAGAATAATTGGGATCCCAGAAGAAGAAGAAAGAGAGAGGGGAGCAGAAGGTATATTGGAGAGAATTTTTGTAGAGAATTTTCCTAATACGGCAAAGGAAACAAACATCAAAATCCAGGAGATGCAAAGAATGACCCCCAAAATCAATAAAAATAGGTCCACACCCCGTAACCTGATAGTAAAATTTACAACTGTTAACGACAAGGAGAAAATCCTGAAAGCAGCCTGGGAAAAGAAGTCTGTATTGTACTACAGTAAAAACATTTGATTGGCAGCAGACTTATCCACAGAGAGCTGGCAGGCCAGAAAGAACTGGGATGATATATTCAGAGTGTTAAATGAGAAAAACATGCAGCCAAGAATACTATATCCAGCTAGGCTATCATTGAAAATAGAAGGAGAGATTAAAAAGCTACCAGGACAAACAAAAGCTGAAAGAATTTGCAAACACCAAACCAACTCTCCAGGAAATATTGAAAGGGGTCCTCTAAGCAAAGAGAGAGTCTAAAAGTAGTAGATCAGAAAGGAACAGAAAAGATATACGGTAACATTCACATTATAGGCAATACAATGCCACTAAATTCATATCTCTCAATAGTTATCCTGAATGTAAATGGCCTTAATGCACCAATCAAAAGACACAGGGTATCAGAATGGATAAAAAGCAAAACCCGTCAATATGCTGCCCAAGAAACTCATCATAGACCCGAAGACACCCCCAGATTTAAAGAGAGGGGGTGGAAAACAATTTACCATGCTAATGGACATCAGAAGAAAGCTGGCGTGGCAATCCTTATATCAGATCAATTAGATTTTAAGCCAAAGACTATAATAAGAGATGAGGAAGGACACTATATCATACTCAAAGGGTCTGTCCAACAAGAAGACCTAACAATTTTAAATATCTATGTCCTTAACATGGGAGCAGCCAACTATATAAACCAATTAAAAACAAAGTCAAAGAAACACATCAACAATAATAAAATAATAGTAGGGGAATTTAACACTCCCCTCATTGAAATGGACAGATCACCCAAGCAACAGATCCACAAGGAAAAAGGCCTTAAATGACACACTGGACAAGATGGACATCACAGGTATATTCAACACATTCCATCCCAAAATAACAGAATACACATTCTTCTCTAGTGCACATGGAACATTCTCCAGAATAGACCACATCCTGGGTCATAAATCAGATCTCAACCATTATCAAAAGATTGGGATCATCCCCTGCATATTCTCAGACCACAATGCTCTGAAACTAGAACTCAATCACAAGAGGAAATTTGGAAAGAACACAAATACATGGAGACTAAACAGCATCCTTCTAAAAAATGAATTGGTCAACCAGGAAATTAAAGAAGAATTGAAAAAATTCATGGAAACAAATAATGAAAACAAAAGTGTTTAAAATCTGTGGGATACAGCAAAGGCAGTCCTGAGAGGAAAATATAAAGCTGTACAAGCCTTTCTCAAGAAACAAGAAAGATCTCAAATACACAACATAATCCTACACCTAAAGGAGTTGGAGAAAGAACAACAAAGAAAGCCTAAACCCAGCAGGAGAAGAGGAATAATAAAGATCAGAGCAGAAATCAATGAAATAGAAACAAACAAACAAACAAAAAAATCCACCACCAACAACAAAAAAACCAATAGAACAAATCAATGAAAGTAGGAGGTGGTTCTTTGAAAGAATTAATAAGATTGATAAACCCCTTTCCAGACTTATCAAAAAGAAAAGAGAAAGGACCCAAATAAATAAAATCATGAATGAAAGAGGAGAGATCACAACCAACACCAAAGAAATACAAACAATTATAAGAACATACTATGAGCAACTCTACGCCAACAAATTCAACAATCTGGAAGAAATGGACACATTCCTAGAGACATATAAACTACCACAACTGAACCAGGAAGAAATAGAAAACCTGAACAGACCCATAACCAGTACGGAGATTGAAACAGTCATCAAAAATCTCCAAACAAACAAAAGCCCCGGGCCAGATGGCTTCCCAGGGGAATTCTACCAAACGTTTAAAGAAGAATTAAATCCTATTCTCCTGAAACGGCTCCAAAAAAATAGAAATGGAAGGAAAACTTCCAAACTCTTTTTTTCTGAGGCCAGCATCACCTTGATCCCAAAACCAGACAAGGATCCCATCAAAAAAGAGAACTACAGACCAATATCATTGATGAACACAGATGCGAAAATTCTCACCAAAATACTAGCCAATAGGATTCAACAGTACATTAAAAGGATTATTCACCACGACCAAGTGGGATTTATTCCAGGGCTACAAGGTTGGTTCAACATCTGCAAATCAATCAATGTGATACAACACATTAATAAAAGAAAGAACAAGAACCATATGATACTCTCCATAGATGCTGAAAAAGCATTTGACAAAGTGCAGTATCCCTTCCTGATTAAAACTCTTCAAAGTGTAGGGATAGAGGGCACATATTATCAATATTATCAAAGACATCTATGAAAAACCCACTGCAAATATTCTCAATGGAGAAAAACTGAATACTTTTCCGCTGAGGTCAGGAACACGGCAGGGATGTCCGTTATCACCACTGCTATTCAACATCGTACTAGAAGTCCTAGCCTCAGCAATCAGACAACAAAAAGAAATTAAAGGCATCCAAATTTTGCCAAATTGGCAAAAGAGAAGTCAAACTATCACTGTTTTCAGATGATATGATACTGTATGTGGAAAACTTAAAGGACTCCACTCCAAATCTGCTATAACTTGTATAGGAATTCTGTAAAGTGTCAGGATATAAAATCAATGCACAGAAATTGGTTGCATTTTTTTATACCAACAACACAGAAGAAGTAGAAATTAAGGAGTGAATCCCCTTTACAATTGCACCCAAAACCCTAAGATATCTAGGAATAAACCTAACCAAAGAGACAAAGAATCTATACTCAGAAAACTCTAAAGTACTCATGAAAGAAATTGAAGAAGACACAAATAAATGGAAAAATGTTCCATGCTCCTGTATTGGAAGAACAAATATTGTGAAAATGTCTATGCTACCTAAAGCAATCTACACATTTAATGCAATCCCTATCAAAATCCCATCCATTTTTTTCAAAGAAATGGGACAAATAATCCTAAAATTTATATGGAACCAGAAAATACCTCGAATAGCCAGAGGAATATTGAAAAAGAAAGCCAAAGTTGTTGGCATCACAATTCCAGACTTCAAGCTCTATTACAAAGTTGTCATCATCAAGATAGTAGGGAACTGTCACAAAAACAGACATAGATCAATGGAACAGAATAGAGAGCCCAGAAATACACCCTCAACTCTATGGTCAACTAATCTTCAACAAAGCAGGAAGGAATGTCCAATGGAAAAAAGACAGCCTCTTCAACAAATGGTGTTGGGAAAATTGAACAGCCACATGCAGAAAAATGAAATTGGACCATTTCCTTACACCATACATGAAAATAGACTGGAAATGGATGAAGAAGTATAATGTGAGAAAGGAATCCATCAAAATCCTTGAGGAGAGAACAGGTAGCAACCTCTTTGACCTCAGCAGCAGCAACTTCTTCCTAGGAACATCGCCAAAGGCAAGGGAAGCAAGGGCAAAAATGAACTATTGGGATTTCATCAGATCAAAAAGCTTTTGCACAGCAAAGGAAACAGTTAACAAAGCCAAAAGATAACTGTCAGAATGGGAGAAGATATTTGCAAATGACATACCAGATAAAGGGCCAGTATCCAAAATCTATAAAGAGCTTATCAAACTCAACACCCTAAGAACAAATAATCCAATGAAGAAATGGGCAGAGGACATGAACAGACATTTCTGCAAAGAATACATCCAAATGGCCAACAGACACATGAATAAATGCTCCACATCACTCGGCATCAGGGAAATACAAATCAAAACCAGAATGAGATACCACCTCACACCTTTCAGAATGGCTAAAATGAACAAGTCAGTCAATGACAGATGCTGGCGAGGATGTGGAGAAAGGGGAACCCTCCTACACTGTACGTGGGAATGCAAGCTGGTGCAACCACTCTGGGAAACAGCGTGGAGGTTCCTCAAAAAGCTGAAAATAGAACTATCCTATGACCCAGTGATTGTGTTACTGGGTATATACCCTAAAGATACAAACATGGCATTCTGAAGGGGCACATGCACCCAAATGTTTATAGCAGCAATGTCCACAATAGTTAAACTATGGAAAGAACCTAAATGTCCTTCAACAGATGAATCAATAAATAAGATGTGGTATATATGTACAATGGAATACTATGCAGCCATCAAAAGAAATGAAATCCTGCTATTTGTGATGATGTGGATGGAACTAGAGGGTATTATATTTGGTGAAATAAATCAATCTGTGAAAGTCAACTATCATTTGATCTCCCTGATATGATGAAGTGGAGATACAACATAGGCGGTTTGGGAGGTACGAAAAGAAAAATAAAAGAAGATGGGATTGGGTGGGAGACAAACCTTAAAAGACTGAATCTCACAAAACAGACTGAGGGTTGCTGGGGGGAGGTGTGTTGGGAGAGGATGGTGGGGGTATGGATATTGGGGAGGGTATGTGCTATGATGAGTGCTGTGAAATGTGTAAACCTGGTGATTCACAGACCTGTACCCCTAGGGATAAAAACACATTATATGTTTATAAAAAAATTTTTTTTAATTTAAAAAATCCATTAAAAAAAAGCACATATTGCAAGCCCAGAGCTAATCTCATATTCAATCAAAAAAGTTTGAAAGTTTTCCCCTTAAAGATCAGAAACAGGACAAGTGTGTCCACTTTCACTACTCTCATTTGACACAGTACTGGATGTCCTAGCCAGAGAAACAAGCAGCACAAAGAAATAAAAGACTCCAAAAAAAAAAGGAAGAAGTAAAATTTTCTTTTTTTGGATAACGTGAACTTACATGTAAAAAAATCCTAAAAACTTCACAAAAAAATTTGAATAAACAAATTTAATAAAGCTGCCAAATACAAGATCAATATATAAAAGACAAGAATTTTGTTTTGTTTCATTTTTTTTTAATATGGAATGCTTCCCAGTTTTTCATGTCATCCTTGTTCAGTGATCACGCTAATCTTCTCTGCATCATTCCAATTTTAGTATATGTGCTGCCAAAGTAAGCACAAGACAGGAGCATTTTAACACTCTAATGATGAACTATCTGAAAAAATAAAGAAAACAATCTAATTCACAAGAGCATCAAAAATAATAAAATACTAAGGAAAAGATTTAACTAAGAAGATGAAAGATCTGTACCCCATAAACTATGACATTGATAAAGAAATTGAAGGAGACACAAATGGAAAGATAGCCCATATTTATGAATGGTAAGAATTAACATTGTTAAAATGTCCATACTACCTAAAACCATCTCTAAATTCAATTCCTATCAAAAATCCAATGTTAGGGGTTCCTGGGTGGCTCAGTGGGTTAAGCCACTGCCTTCGGCTCGGGTCATGATCCCAGGGTCCTGGGATCGAGCCCCGCATCAGACTCTCTGCTCAGCAGGGAGCCTGCTTCCTCTTCTCTCTCTGCCTGCCTCTCTGCCTGCTTGTCATCTCTCTCTGTCAAATAAATAAATAAAAAATCTTTAAAAACATCCAATATTATTTTTTTACAGAAGTAAGTAAAGAATCCTAAAATTTATATGAGACCATAAAAGACAACAAATAATCAAAGCAGTTCTGAGAAAGAATGAAGAAGAGAAATTACACTTCTTGATTTGAAACTATACTACAAAGCCCTCATGCTCAAAACAATAAAGTATACTGGCATAAAAACAGACCAATAAACAAGTAGAACAGAATTGAGAGTCCAGAAATAAATCCTTTCATACAGTCACCTAATATTTGACAAGGGCCAACATATGTAATGGGTAAAGATAGTCTGTTCAATAAATGATATTTAAAACTGAATAGTCACATAAAACAGTATGAAACTGGAACCTTATATCACTCATAAATCTTAACTTGAAATAGATTAAAGACTTAAATGTGATGCATGAAACTAAATTTCCTAAAGGAAAACATAGGAAAAATTCTCCTTGACTTTGGTCTTGCCAATAGTTTTTTGTATACCAGACCAAAAACACAAGCAAAAAAAGCAAAAATAAATAAATGGTATTACATTAAACTAAAGTTTCTGCATTGCCAAAAAAAAAAGAGAGAATGAAAACACAATCCACAGAATGGAAGAAAATACTTACAAATCTTATATCTGAAAAGAGGTTAATAACCAACAGATACAAATAGAAAAAAATATACAATTTAAAAAATAACAAAAGGATCTCAATAGACTTTTTTTTTTCAAAAAAGTTATATAAATGACCAACAGGAGCATTAAAAAGTGCTCAATGTAAAAACTCAGGGCAAAGTCATTATGTTGCTTGTTGTTGTTGTTTACCTCTGAAAAACACAGCAAGATATTACTACCTATTAGAATATATACTACCAAAAAATTAAAACTAACAAATTTTGGTAAATATTGGGGAAAATGGGGAACTTATGCACTGTGATAGGGATATAAATTTGTATGGAAAACAGTATGGAGATTATTCATATTATTAAAAGTAAAATTACCATATGATTCAGTAATCCCACTTCTAGGTATATATCTAAAGGAAACAAAGTCACTATTCCAAGACATATCTGCACTCTTATGTTCATTATAAAATTATTAACTCTAAGCAAGAGATGGAAATAACTTCAGTATCCATTAATGGATGAATGAATAAAATAAGTATGGTAAATATATACTATGGAATACTACTTAACCATGAAAAATTAAGAAATACTGCCATTTACAACAGCATGGATGGATCTTGAAGGTATTATACTAAGTGAAACATTTCAAAGATTTTATATATTTTTTAAATTTATGTATTATGATATCCCTTACATACAGAATCTGAAGAAAAGGCAAACTAATGGAAACTTAGAGTTGAGTTGACAAGGGGTGAACCTGGGGTGGAGTAAGGTGGTCAAAGGGTACAAACTTGCAACTCTAATATGAAAAAGTTCTGGGGATCTAATGTACAGCATGATGATCATAGTTAATAATATATACATACTTTTTTTATTGTGCTTCCCTTTATTAAACTTTGCATATATCACATTCTTACAAGTTGAAAGTTTATAGCAATCTTGTATAAAATAGGTCTGCTGCCACCATTTTTCTAACAACATTTGTTCATTTTGTGTCTCTCTGTCACATGTTGGTAATTCTTGCAATATTTCAAGTTTTTTCATTATTATTGTATTTGTTATGGTGATCTGTGATCAGTAATTATGACCCACTGAAAACTCAGAACTAGTTTACTTAAGGTATATACATTGTTTTTCTTTAAAGACAAAATGCTTTTGAACAGTACAGTATAGTGTTTATTTTTTATATGCACTGGGAAACATAATTTTTTATAGGCACTGGGAAACAAACAAACAAAAAATAATAATTTGACTTAGTTTATTGAGATAATCACTTTATTGAGGTGGTCTGGAACAAAACCCACAAGACCTCTAAAGTTTATCTCTACTGTACTATATACATAAAAGTTGCTAAGAGAGTAGATCTTAAAATTCCTTACGATACATGCATAAAAAACAGTGGCAACTATATGAGATAGTAGATGTATTAACATTTTTATGTAGATTATATTGCAATACAGATGTATACCAATTTATCAAATTGTACAAAATTTACACAATGTTAAAAGTTTGCAATGTTATAAGAAATCATTTCTTAAATTTACAAATTATAATATGTCGATTATTTTTCAATAAAGCTGGAAAAAACTTTTTGTAGAATTAATCTATTTTTCAAAAAAGGAAGTAAGGAAGTAGAAACTGCAACTAACTCTGAAATAATAGAACATAAAATCCATTTTAGTTATATACACTGTGACAAAAACTATTACTTAGTTTACAATGAAGGAATACTTATGAAGCATGAAGGTTGGTCTATCAATAAGGCTGAAAGAGCTCAGTTTTAAGGTTTAAATTTAAAATCTTCTTTTGAAATACTAAACTGACCACCATATGTTTTCCAAACATAAATGTCTTAACTGCATGAATTTATTTCATACAACTCTATAATCTAGTTTCATAAGAAAGCAGCATACAAATTTTGAATAAGACAGACTTGCTTAAGTTTCTTTATGTTCAACAGTAAAGGATACTTCCCTAAAAATAAATAGAAGAAAAATCAGCATATTTATTATGATAATTATTATTGATAATGAGATTCATATTGAATTAGGGAATATATATCCTCAGAGGGGGTAAAGTAAAATGAAATTTATTTTGGTAAATGTGTCTATGAATAGTCAATACAATGCCTCAATATAAATGAATATTATCATTTTGAACAATTTAATTACTATTATTAGAATTATTATAAGTATAAAAATAGCTATTATTTTAGCATGGAATATGAGACTCTCATGCTCCATGCTTCATTACATCCACACAACAACTCTGCATAATAAGTATTATCATCACCATTTCATGGGTGAAAAAACTGAGGCTAACACATTTAGATAACTGGTTTATGATTACATGGCTAGTAAAGATGCATCACACTAATTTAGGCTTTATGATTTCAGAATTGTACTCTTTCCACTGCACATTCTATTACTCTGTAAATACTTGGCTTGTTTTCATTTAGTTCTTTAATTTTATTCATGTGGTGATGGCTTAAAGCTTCATTTAAAGGAAGTTTAAAAAATTCATTTAACCAAAAGCTCCCAAGAATTAAAAGTGTCATGGATCTAATGTAGACATGGATATCATTAGTTAATGGGTAACTATATATTTTCCACTCTAGTGAGATAACAATCAGAGTATTTTTCTAAGTTTTTGTCTCTGAGTGTTACAAAGGACTTTGTTAAAATAGAAATATTTAGACAAAGGTGATCAAAAGTCTAGATCAGGTCACCTTAAGATAAATATTAGGAAACTGAGGAAACAAATGGAGATTTGAACACTGAGCTATGATATAATGAATGGTTTAAAGTATTTGGTAGAGTATAGAAAAGCCCTTTAAAGCCTGGTCTTAGCCTAGCATTGCAGCTTCTGGGATATCTGTCTATCTATCTATCTATCTAGATAGAAATTTGAAAACTTTTTTAACTTAAAGATTTTGAGAAATAGAACATAATCAGCACCACAGAAGATTTCTTTATGATAACCACCTAGCCCCTCCTCCCAGTTTGTTAATATTCTCTCTTATTTAATGTAACATTGTGCAAATATACCACTACTGATCTGCCGTTATGAATGAAATAACTATAATCATCTGTTTGCATATCCTGGTGAAAATATTCATTTAGTTCCATGTTGTATTTCTAGGAATGGACCAATTTATTTTTTTTTATTTTTAAGTTTTCTAAATATTGTCCAACTTACCTCAAATGTTTTTATTATGGGCACTGTCATTCTTTCACATTCTTACAAGACATTTTTACTGTTGCCCAATATGGTAAGTGTGTAATAGTATGCCATTCTAGGTTTTAATTTAATTTTAATTTAATTCCAGATTCATAATAAAGATAAACAGTTTTTGTATATGAGTGGCCATTTGGATTACCCTTTCTGTAAAGTACATGCTCAAATCTTTTGATATCTTAACATTGTGTCATACTGACTTCTTTAATAGTAGATTTTCTGAATGAACTTTTAGCAGTGTAGGTCTTCTCTATTTTATTTTGAACTTGTTTTCATTTCAAAATCTTTATATTTATTTTCATAATCTGCTTTTATTTTGCTTTGTCTATTATCTATCTATCTATTTATTTATTTATTTATTAGCAAGCAAGAGAGAGCGAGCGACCGAGAGCGCAGGGAGGGATAGAAAAAGAGGGGAAAAGAATCTTAAGCAGGCTTCAGGCTCAGCACAGAGCCCAACTCTGGGCTCTATTTCACAACCCTGACATCATGATCTGAGCCAAAATGAAAGAAATAAAATAAAATTAAGGTGTTAAAAAAAAAGGAAAAAGAATTGTAGGTTTAATTAAGTGAGCCACCCAGGCACCCCTGTGGTATCTTAAATTAGCTGTCATATCTTTAAAGTTCTAGAGTATCCATTTGGTTCATTTATAAAATCTTTCTCAATATAATTTTTAGTTTCAGTTTTTTGTTCAATTTGCTTCCCTTCTCATTTCTTTGAGCAGAGTAATCAAGCCATTTTACAATCTTTATTGATCTTTTTAATATCATACTTAATCCCATTTTGTCTATCAAATCTTGTTAATGGTTTTTCTTTGTGTGCTTTGTTACATTTTGCTATGTTCAAGACATTATATTTGAAACTCTTATTGAGTAGGGATAATTAAGAGCTATAATAATGGTATGGTCCTCCTTGGCAGGATTTTCTCTTATATCTGAGACTCTACAAGACAATCATACTCCAAATTCAGTGACTGACTTTCTCAGTTTACACAGAAGGCAAGGTAGGCTATAGTCTTATTTCTGCTTCTCCTTGTGCTTTGGGGATCTCAACTTAAATTTGGGTTGTACCAAAGTCCTCAAATTTGATTGCTGCTGGATTTTGAATTTTGTTTCTCTAGTATCAAGAGTCTATTAAAAACACAGCTCAGTGTGTTTTAGCAGTTCCAAATGCTCTCATAGCTAAAATGGCTTCAGGGCATATATCTCTAGGCTCTCATTGTATTTCATATTTTGGCCCAGGAATCCCTCACTTATTTTTATAATCATTCTGATATTTTTAACTTTAAAAGCTATTTTGTCTGGATTTTTAGTTGTCCTAAGTAGGAGTTTTTAGATCACCATTACTAGAAGCAACAATAAATATACATGAAAATATCTGCAGTAGTTTATCACATCTTTATGTCTTTGAACTTCCCTAAGCTGAGGCATCCTTCTCTAATCACTTAGGCAAACTCCAATTTACCCTTTAAAACAACACAAGAATTGCTTGATTTAAGAACATGTTCAGGGATGACTCTTCCCCGCTGTTCTTACCAACATTCCCACACACTCTTTGCTACCCACACCTTGTTTATGATCTTTCATTAGGTATATCAGCGTCACCAGAATTTTGCTCTATTGTATTTTTGTCCTTTAGTGCTTTAATTAAATATTAATTCCATAGAAAGTCTGTCCCTTTTCTTTCAAACCTGGGTGAGTTATTTCTTCTCATTCTTTGCCAGAAGTTACTTTATTAGAGAAACTTACAGCTGTATTGTGACTTTGGAGCCTTTACATTTTTTTGACTGGAAAAATCACCCATCCCTGAGCTCTTTACGCAGCTTCCTAGCTGATATTATTCAGAAATCTGTTCAAAACAGTCTTTTTCAGGGAGGCCTTTTCAGACCACTCAGTTAAAAAACCTCTTCTCAATCACTGCTCTTTTAAAAATGTGCTTATTTAGTTCAAATATGCATCACTATTAAAGAAAAACCAGTACGATTTTTTTTTTTAAAGTTGGCTTACCTATTATCTATCTCTCCCATTAAAATGATTCCTCTGGGCTGGGGTTTTGTTGTGCTCATCTTAGGCCAGGCACTCAATAAATTGTCTCTGAATGATTGAATTGTTTGACTCCCTTGCTAGATTCTCAACTTCATGAGGCCAAGGATTGTTCTATTCAGTCCTTCTTTATCCTCAATGTCTGTTATATTGCAGTCACTTACGTGACTAATGGGAAAAATCACAGAAAGAAAGAGTTAAAACTACAGAAAAACCCTGTAGGTTCAATAACACAAAGCTTTCTAAAATTATTTAGCCCAGGAATTGAATACTGGCTGCACTTTTGATTATTTTTTAAATGATATTGAATTTAATTTAAATGGAAATACTTGAATGGTAGAATAATAAAAAAATTATAAAAGCAACTTGTTCCTTAAAGTAAGAATTATATAGGGCATCTCTTCTAGAAGCAAAATTTTCAAATGTCAAACATCTGAAAGCATAGAAGGAGAAGTAAGAGAATTATACTTCAATGCTCTTTTCTTTATATTCAGCAAACAGCTTCATTCACACCTTTCCAATTTTTTCAACTCTTTTGACAAAGCCTTCAGAGGAGTTACTGCTGATGACAACCATCACAGCCTAACAGGAGAAATTTTATAAAGAAAAATAATAGCATGTTTTTCCCAAATTGTTAAGGATATGGTGAAACTCTGTCAGATTCAAAGGAGGAATGTGCAATTCCATGCTATATATAATAATAACTTATTTTAATAGTGGCTTTGCAATTTTTCAGATATATCCATTTACTGAAACCACTAACAAATAAACAAAAGCAAACAAATTAACAGGGGTTCGAGACAGGAATTATCTAATCTAAAAATAGCACATGTTCACAGAATACACAACACATATCCCAAGTACTACTATAGGTTTCAAGTAATAGTCAAAACAATAGTAAAAATGATTCAGACCCTACCAGTCCAATCATAAATGGGACCTTAACTGTAAATCCTTATCTTTAGATCAAAGCGGGTAATTGGGTGCTGAAGATACATTATAGAACTAATATGTTATAGAACTCCTCTGAAATGAGTCATTTATTCCATCACTTTTCCTGCACAGCTGCTGACCCATGTTTTGGTTCCTGGAAATAGCTGCTACCCTGTCATCCTTCTTAAAAGCACATATATTGATAACTCTAGTCATTCCTCCATTCCTCTGTGACTGTCACTGTGTTAAAATGTGGAGTCAGCTGACTCACTTGTGGTGGTAATAAAGTAGATGAGTTTGCAAAGTATTTTGTTATTTCTAAAAATGCAAAAACCAAATTACATTGAAATCATAAGGGGTGTTTCAGGGAGAGCTGTAGGATGTGGTTTCTTGTGTAATCCACAGAGATTAGCTCCAACACATATTTAAACTCTCCTCTAGGAGCAACCTTAGTGGTAAAGCAAGAAGATAAACAGATGTATACACACCCTGGCACAAAATTATCACTTATGTTTGGCTTCCTAGTCTCCTCGTGTTACTTATTTGTCTTAACTTCTCTCTGAAATCAGGGAACACAGAATCTCAATCAGTTGACATTTTT
>NW_022476435.1:0-30175 GCF_009829155.1 Mustela erminea
AAAATACTAAAAGGGTGGCAACAACCCCAGGAAAAAATGCTTTAACCAAATTAGAAGAGATCCAAAATCGTGAGGGGGGAGAAAGGGGATAAAAAGAGTTTCAAAAAGGAAGAAAGAAAAAAAAAAAAAAAAAGAAAAAGAAAAAATAAAAGAAAAGAATTAAAAAAAAAAGGAAAACACCAAAGAAAAATGTAAAAAAGAAAAAATATATATATTAGATAAACTAGTAAAAAATCGTTAAAAAAGAAAAAGGTAACAGTTAAAAAAAAAAAAAATTTTACCCAAAGGCGAGAAAAAAAAAAAAAAAATGAAAAAGAAAATAATTAAATTAACTGCAAGACTAAAAAAAAATCACAGGGAAAAAGCCATGAGTTCCGTGCTTGGCTTTCTCCTCCTCCGAATTCTGCTGCTCTCCTTGGTATTGAAACCGCACTCCTTGGTAGGTGAACTTGGTCTCGGCTGGATTTCTTGTTGATATTCTGGGGGAGGGGCCTGTTGTAGTGATTCTCAAGTGTCTTTGCCCCAGGCGGAATTACACCGCCCTTACCTGGAGCCTGGGTGAGTAATCCGCCTGGGTTTGCTTTCAGGAGCTTTTGTTCCCTGAGCGCTTTCCGTAGAGTTCCGGAGGACGGGAATACAAATGGCGGCCTCCTGGTCTCCGGCCAGGAGGAGCCGAGAGCCCAGGGCCCCACTCCTCAGTGCGCCCTCAGAGAACAGCGCCAGTTACTCCCGACTGCCTGACCTCCGGCCGCGCTCCGAGCTCACCGAGCCTGCGACCAGTTCAAGGTAACACCGAGCTGTGAGCTTACTGTCGGCTCTGTCTCTGTAGCCGGCTTTCCCGTTCCAATACCGGCAAGGTCTGCGACACTCAGACACCCCCGATCCTTCTGTGACCCTGCGGGACCTGAGGCCACGCTGAACCCGCGTGGGCTTCGCCCCGGTTTAGCCTCTGGAGCGATGTCCCTCAGCGGAACAGACTTTTAAAAGTCCTGATTTTGTGCACCGTTGCTCCGCCGCTTGCCGGGAGCCGGCCCCTCCCCCCCGGGGTCTATCTTCCCGACGCTTTGGATTCACTTCTCCGCCGGTCCTACCTTTCAGAAAGTGGTTGTTTTTCTGTTTCCAGAATTGCTGTTCTTCTTCTCTTCGATCTGCCGATGGATTTTCAGGTGTTTGCAATCTTTAGATAAGCTATCTAGCTGATCTCCGGCTAGCTGAAGCAGTCTCAGCCTGCTACTTCTCCGCCATCTTGACTCCTCCACCCAGGTGTCAGTTCCCTTATTTTAAAGGTGAGTTTCAGTCAGGTCTTTGTTGCTTGTAATCAGAAACAACCTAATACAAAAGAGTTTTCAAAACGCTTTCATGGGGTGCCTGGCTGAGTTAGTCCGTAGAGCATACAACTCTTGATCTTGGGCTTGTGAGTATGAGCCCCATGCTGCATATAGAGATTACTTAAAAATAAAAAATCTTTTTTAAAAAAATGCTTATGCATATATTATTTTAATTGATACTTAATACCCACAAGATTTAGAACTCTTTTTTTAAAGATTTATTTATTTATTTGATAGAAAGAGATCACAAGTAGGCAGAGAGGCAGGCAGAGAGAGAGGAGGAAGCAGGCTCCCCACTGAGCAGATAGCCTGATGTGGGGCTCAATCCCAGGGCTCTAGGCTCATGATCCAAGCTGAAGGCAGAGGCTTTAACCCACTGAGCCACCTAGGTGCCCCAGGATTTAGAACTTTAATTCTACTTTCTGTTCCTATTAAACAGGTACCATAAATATTCAATAAATAACAGATCAGTATAGCAAAGAAATGCTAATTATAAATACTGAATATAGAAATTTACTTTGGATCATAGTCAATGAAGTCTCAAATAACAGAATTTGAGAATTATTACCACCTTTCACAAAATGCCTAAATCTTCATCTAAAACCCTTCCTTTCTGTTGTCGTACAGAACATAACTGATAGATTTTTTTATACCCCAAAGTAACAGAACAATTTTTAAAAACTTAATCCAACTATAACACATATGGAGAATAGCACTAACAATATTTTAATTATATCATACAATGGAACAAACCTATAAGACTACTGGTAGCATGAAAAAGCAAACTGATTTTTTAAAAATTCCTTTACAAATAGTAGTAACTATTTCTAAGGGTTTTTTGCAGAACATAAACTTTTTGAGATTTTCAAGAGACTTTGGAAATAACAACTCAAGCCCAGAAATTACCACAAAATAACAAAGCAGTTATATGGAATGAAAATTTCTTTAAAAACAAAGCAGCACAGAACAATATTCCCTGTCAAATTACAAGAGGTAAATTCCAATATGAATTCAAGCTTTGTTTTATTCTCTAAACTCAGACTTGTAGTTTACATAACAAGTTGCAAGAATCATTAACATTTCAAAAACAATCTTAAAAGCGTACTTCTGAACTTTTACTGCCCATCAATTAAAATCAAAATTTTAGGAACTATTCTTTGAGTAAGAAATAAAATCACGTATCAGTGTGCCTACATATACAATAAGATTCTTCACAGAATATCCCTAGGACACACAAGTATCAAAGCACATATCCAAAATTGATTTGATTCACAAAGCAGCACACCAAACAAAACCTACAAAATTATAAGGTATGCTTACTTTTCCAAAATAAAGGAAGTTCATACTACCATTTGGAAGGATTTATTAGGTCAAGCACTGAATGTGTAATTGTAAATTTAAAAAGTAGGATTATGACTAATCTATGATAAGAAGATACCTCTCGGGGTCCCTGGTCAGCTCAGTTGGTTGTGTCTGCTTTTGGCTTAGGTCATGATCCCATGATCCCGGGGTCCTGGGATCAAGCCCTGCATCAGGCTCCCTACTCAGCGGGAAGCCTGCTTCTCTCCCTCTCCCTTTGCTGCTCCCCCTGCTTATGCACACATTCTCTCTCTCTCTCTCTCTCTCAAATAAACAAAGAAAATCTTAAAAAAAAAGAGAGATACCTTTCTTTAGACTCTAGATCTCTAGAGCTTCTCTCAAAGCTGAGCTACAAAAATAACATCAGAATAAATATAAAAACTATCCAAGTTGTCTCCTTAATTTTAAGAAGGAGCTATGTGTTTCAATGGCCATTTTTTTTAAAACTGCATGTCTGCACTTGCTACAACTTTATAAGAGAAATATCACTTACACTCTTTCTATCTCTCACTCTATAGGCATACACAGAACATCCTTAAACATGGTAAGTACCCTGCATCTTTTGCACTAAATAAGCTTATAACTCTAATAGTAAGATAGTACTTATATGCTAAATGATTACTCTTTGATGGGAAACATCAAAACCTTGAGATTCTAAGTGTCTTGAATCTGTACTGAAATGTATCTAACAAAAGAACTTCTGTAGAAAGATAATAAAATAGCTTTTAGGAAAATGGCAGAAATATGGCCACTTATTCCCAGTGTCTGGCACAATGCCTTGCACATGGTATGGTAAGTATCAGTACAATAAATTAAAAATGTAAAAATAATGCATTATAGTCATAATTTTTACCCTTTTCCTCCTCCCTTTTCAACCCCTTTCAAAAACAAACAAACAAACAAAATTACAGTGTGATTTGAACACAAGGTACTGCTTGGGAAGTGAAGACAGTCCATAAAACCTAGACACAGCTCTTTCAATAGCTACCCAAGCCTTCAGGAGAAAGTCAAGGGCCTTATACACCTCCCTGGGATCTGGTTTCCTTTCCAGGACTTGGCTATTTCCACTCTTCACACTATACTACTACAGCTATGCTTGGCTGACTTTAACTCCATAAAATAACTGTGCTAGGTTTCATTTCCCAATTTCCACATAAGCTGCCCCTTTGAGCTAGAACACCGTTCTTCTACCCTTTTCGCTCTCCAACCCTGTCCTTTAAAGAACTAAGATGATGGTGTTACCTGGAGAGGAAGTTTGCTCTGACCACTCCCCCAATCCTCTGTACCCTTTTTCTCACTGGCCAAAAATGTGGCTAATGTAGCAAAGAACTTCAGAGGAAAAAGAACAACTTACTGATGGTAACTACTAAAACACTCAATCTGTGACCCAAAGAGTCATGAAAAGGATACATAGGTATTCATCGATGAACACAAGAAATGCAGTAGAGAAATGTAAGCTGTATTATAAAGTGATCCCTCATCCCTTTCCCACATGAACTCCTGTTCATATATCAGCAACATCAATCTTCGATGGGAGAAAAATCTGACCTCAAGAAAATAAAAATCACAAGCAGAGATGCACAGTTCCTTCAAAAGCACATACGTGAGAACCAATAATTGTATGATAAATAATAATATTCAAATACATAGTAAAAATAAAAAGAGTCAAAGTGAAATTGCGAGAGCTACGGTGACTGCTGCGTGAGGTGATGGTGCAGGACAAGTGAGAAGAGGAGGAGGGCCATGAGGATTTCGTGCCTCACCCTGTGAATCACCATCCTGCTGCGTCAGGCTCTGTTAGGAATAAAAGAGCAGGGCAGGGGGCTGGAGGTGGAGGGAAGCTTTGTCTTGTCTTCAGTTGTCTCATTATTTTTCCCCTTTCCCTGCCGCTCCACTGCAGCCCTGTAAAACATTAGGCAAGCCTCTTAAACACTCCCTGTCTGTTCCATTCCTCATCTGTAACATGGGGAGAAAAAAAAAAAAAAACTGATTAGCTCAGAAAGATTCTCTGAGAACATTGTAATACTGTCAGAAAACCGAAGTATAATGATGCTTCTGATTCTATAAGGTCAGTACTAGATGATCTCAGGAGACAAAAATCATTTTTATCTTTCTGTTTTGTTCAACTGAGGAACTGTAATCCATGGCCCAGACATCCGCACCAGACCCTCTATATACATTCAAAGAAGCACTTATAACCATGCAGAAGTGAATTGAAAGGTAACCCATTAGAAGGTAACCCACTGGAAACGTGTCCCCTAGTTTGTAATTCACACCGAAATTGGCATGCTATTTTGGATTGCTTCCTTAGAAGGTCTTACAAGTTACACTTTGTTCTTGCTCATTGCTTAAAATGATTTCAGAGGATATTCTTGGGAATAAAAATATTTAAGAAGCTGGATAACCACTGCCCAGGGACTGCATGTTACCTTGAAGCTTTTGGGCTCACACCATTTAGGACAAGTTAATTCGAGTTCATACAAGATTGCTCAGACCTCCCCTCAGAGTTTCTGCTTCAGTAGCCTTAGATCTCTAACAGTTCTCTTATGACGCTGCTCCTGGTGGTCAAGGAACTATACTCTGAGAGTCACAGATTTTAAAATAATGTATCCCTGCCATGGTCAACTTTCACTACCAGCTGTTTTTATTTAGTAATTGGTAGATGCACCTTATATTGATTCCCTATCTTCCTCTTTTTTAAGATATTGGTAATTTCTAAATTCCTTTGTGATCTGAAAGTCGGAGGAATGAGTAAGACTCTGAAAAAGCAGATTTTCTCTTTCTTTAGAATCCGAATTATTGTCATCCTATTTTATCACTGTGTCTCAAATTCCTCATCTGTGAAATAAGGACAGTAAGAGGGTTCAATCAGATGAAATAAGTAAAAGCCCCGGAAGGTACCAGGCTAAATTAGCAACTAGATAAAAGTTATCTACTATTCTTACTACAGTTATCCCCACTCATTTTCTGTTATTTTTGAGGAAAACTCATTCATGTTTGCTACATGTTATGTATACATCACTGACTTATATATAAAAACCTTCATCCATTTATGGCAAAATGTTCCAAAGCTCCAATGGATTCAATAAACTGGGGAGCAAAGGGAGGCTATAATGTCAATGCCAGATTCTAATCCTATTTCTGCTGTTAAATTGCTACATGACTCCGGGCAAATGGATTCTCAATCCCCACTTCTGAAAAAGCATACCTTGGATATGAAGATCAAATAAGATAGTACAAGAGAAATTTTTCTTTTAAGTACTACAGTATTCCTGTCATGAGGAAGATACCTCTATCTGGGAACAGTTTACAAGATACTAACTAAAGAGGTAAATGGCCCTGGTCTCTTACATTCTTAAATAACAGCACAGTGATAAGAATCACCACATAAGCTATTTGCTGAATATTCTCCAATATCACCAAGTCATAACTATTTTTAAAATATTTATACACTGGAATATATCATATTTCAAATATTCCTGCAAAGCGAAAGAAAGAGAAAAGTAGATACAAAAATATTCGCAGGCATTTACGAGCAGCTGCTAAAATCCTCACTTCGTGGCTTTAGCATCATTTTTATTTTGATGCAGAACTGTTTTATTGGTCCTAGGCTTTTGTTTAGTGTAAACACAATGTACACACACGTGTATGAATAATGGTAACCAACTGATTTTCATTGCTAGTGTCTCTAATGCTCTAAGACAAATCCAATGTTCTTATCAAATTGCATACTACAGTTCACAAGCTTTTAAATCTTAATTTATGAAAAGAGAAAGATGGGGGATTATAACATTGCCTTTGTACATTTCAACTAAATTACCAAACAAAAAGCCACATATTTTTGTTATCAATGCTTAATAACATGGAGAGGTACAATGTATATTTCTGATGACATTCTTTACAGAATATCTCCTAATGAAATATAGTAAATATAGTAAAACATGAGTAGTAAAACTCATTTTTTAAAGGAATAAGCTCCTAAAAAGCAGTGTATAAGCATTTTCAAATAAGATGCCATTAACACAGCAGCAATACTCTCCATTATAAAGAAATCCAGTTATGAAGTCTCTTATAAAGTTTATCTTAATGACACTCTCTAATTTACTAATGTGTAAGTTTCCATTTTCATTTATTTAAGCTTTCTGAATGTAGGGGGTACTTACATCCTACAAGACACTACAGACTTTAAAATATCTAAATGCAATTTAAAATATATAAATGCTGTTGATTTTTTTTAAAAGCCATAGAGAAATTATTTTGTATCAATTATAATTAAAATTTTAAGAAACTAGTTTCAAAATATAAGTAATGTGAAACAAGGGACAGCAAAGATAGAACACCATTCTGTATATGGGTTTCTTAAATTTGAGGTTAAAATCAAAAGATAGATAAAATGTGAGAACCATATCTTTCTTTATATCTGTTTATCATCATAATATTTAAATACCAACTACTTTTAATATATTTTTTTCACTGTGTTCCCAAAAAACATACTAGATCTAGTTCCATAGGCCTAATACACGTACATCCTTGCAGGTATAGCTTTTTAGCAATATGGGAGAAAGTAAAATCCTACTGATCTTAAAGAGTAACTTGATGAGGGAGCAGGAGGCTGGCTGAGGACAAAGCAAAAGCTGGCGCCTTGCACCCCCTCTTCACCCGCTCCCCTCCATATGTGTAGCATTCCTCAGGCACCCCTGACTGCCCAAAACGATAAATAGTTAACTTGCAGAGATCACAGTCCTGCAAGGCAGGAGTCTCCCTTGGTTTGCAAATGTCCTTGAGATTTACAACAAAGAAGTTACCTTATCAATTGCCCAATTTCCAAAGACACAGAACTCAGTTCCTCAAGCCCGAATGTCACCCTCCCCTCCATAAAAAACTGAAGGAGGCAGAGGTAGAAGGAAAAGTAAATAAAGTTAAATTTCTTCTAAACCTAAATCTCATTAACAGGGATGCTTGATAGCAGGAATGTAACATTCCACCAGGAGACTCCCAATTGTCTCTACTTGATAGCAACTAAGCCTTCAATATCCTGATAGTATTCTTTGCCCCAGTAGCCCTTCTGAACACCCCTTTGTCCTCACCTACCCAACTCCTGTGTATATAACCAGCCACTCCTCACAACTCGGGGCAGCAGCTCTTCCTGCCCACGGGTCCTGTACCCGTGCTTTAATAAACCACCATTTTGCACCAAAGATGTCTTAAGAATTCTTTCTTTAGTCGTCAGCTCCGAACCTCACCCCACTGAACCTGACTTAGGTTCTGGAACTTCATCAACTTACATGCAATAGGAAATAAATGAATTCATGTTAGAGGCCTTACGAAGGTTGTTCTCAAAGTTTTCAGTTAGTCTCACTGACAACCATATTGCATTAGGAAACACTCTAAAGTGAGTCACTTATGCTTCCATTTACTGTAGCTGATGAACTCAGTCACAGGAGATGGCTTTTCAGCCACCCAGAACATTACACCAATTTGTTAGACGTTCACAGATATAAAATCTTCAGTTGGTACAAGTGTATCTCACTGGTTTACAAAACTATGTGTAGAAAGAATAGTCTTGGCGCCTGAGTCAGAAATCACTAAATAACATCACTCTGCAGACTCCATGGCACACAGGTACCCCTCGAATATTTCTGTTAAATGGACAAAAATGTGCTCCCAATGACTACAACTGTTTGAAAGGAAACTATATGAAACACTATATGAAAAAAATACTTACAATGGTATTCTAAAAGTATCTTTAAATGAGATATTTGTAACACTTGGAAATGCCTGGCCCATAGGAAGTTCTATATGTATCTGTCATTACTCTTATCCTATAATCTTAGTTTGGTTCACAATAATCTTCATAGCTCCCTTAGTATAAGCCATCACCACCACTGATAAAAGGAACTCAGACACATGCACACCACTAGTGAGGCTGCAGTTCCGTCACTTTTATATGTGGAAGAAAGAGTATCTAGGATAACCACCATCGTTTTATAATGAAGGTTAATTCAGTCAGCTTCACATACAAAGTAAATTCAGCCTTATAATTTATCCTACCAACAAATTTATCCCTTATAAGCCAATATGTCTTCTACCCACTGTATTTATATAATTCAGAACTCCACATAATATTCATGTTCACTTGTATCTAAGAAATTCACTTAAAAAGAAAACATTCAACTCCCAATTGATAATTGACCTGCGAAGTTTCCCTTCACACTAAAGTAAACTGTAATATAGGAGACTGCTAAAACATGTTTGGGATTTACTCTCTTACACTTTGATTGCTGACCACAACAGAGATGAAGACTGAGGTGGTTTGAAAATTCTGTGAGGATTAAATCAGACTATATTCTTCATATTCTCTAGGGAAGTAAACTTTAGGCTGTGCGAAGTACCCTCAACTTCCAGGGGCCAAGAACAACAACTGCTGCAATGAAAGAGCAGAGTAGTTAGGGTTAAGGAGGTGGTTGCCTTCTACAATGAAACTAGCTTGAATTATCTATTTGTTGGCATTATTAAAGTCAACTCTATTTCTTTGACTTAGGCAGTGGAGCGTTTGATAAGATACAAAGATTTTTAAAATAAGATGTCATTTTAAATTAAACGCACCAGGGATATTCTCCATTTCAAAGGAATCCAGTTATGAAGTCTCTGATAAAAGATTACCTGAATAATGATCTCATAATTTACAAAATCTTAATTCAAAATGAATTATGGTTTAATAGGGTAAGGGTCTAATTTATACCGCACATAAGTGATTAAGATATACCATAAATGCTAATATAAAGTAACTTAAAATTGATACAATCACAACTGCATTAAGGGGTTTGGCTATGACGTAACCATGTTGTTTAACTGAAGTGAACAACAAAAGCAAAATCGAACACTTCATACACATTTCCGGGGATGTTCATAGCAAAGAGCCATTTAAATAAAACTGTGGGGAACAAGCAACAGAGAGGAGTTGTAGCTGTAATAGAAGATGCTTTTACTTCTCCCTGCAAACAACTGATTAACTGCTAAAAAGTAACAGAGGTTTTTTTTTTACCTATAAGTAGCAGATTTTTTTTTACCCCGCAGTAACAAATTAAATCAATTACTCTCCAAAAAGGAATGGTTGCAGTAGAGTAATAGGGTATAGAGGAAATTTAAAATGCATTTCATCAGTGGAGGCAGGTAAATTAGCTTCCTGTACACTAAAATAGTTAAAGAATCTTTATCTTAATTTTAATTACTCAAATAAAATCTACATTAGGATTTCATTTCTTCCTTTGTGGTTAATTCCGCATCGTTTCACACGGTTTTAGTATTTTCACAAGGAAATCCCTAATTTACTGAAATAGTTTTCTAATATAAAAACTAAGCCAAAGTATGTAACTTTGGAAGTAGTAGGGGAAAAAATTTCCTTTTTTGAATAAAAATGAAACAGAATCTCTAAATGTAAACAAGAAAGACAAAAGTATTAAGCTAATTTAAAATGTCATTAGAAATATAAATGGAAAATTATCTTTTATAAAAATATTTTACAGCAGAAAAGAATTATAGGGGAAGGCATATAGATTCTCCTTTTTGAAGGTTTTGCTTTAAAACCTATTTCTGAGTAAGATGGAAATAATTCCAAAAAATTCCTTTTATTTTCACTTTAATTAGGTTGGCAGAATTATTAGAAATACTGAAGGACAACAGATAAGGAGGGAAAAATAAAGTGAAGAATCTCTCCCCACCCCACAACTAAAATAATATTCACAAAATAGAAGTATTATTTTTGTCATTTTCTTCCATTTCATTAGTGTTTAAATTGTGGGTAGTCACTGATGCAACGAAATGATTAAGGCATATTAAAACTGTAACTTCATACTATCCCAAGTGATATAGTTTCTTATAATATTAACTTTAAAATGCATACAAAATAATCATAGATAACATGCTGTATTATACTGCTCTACACAGTACAATAGCCTAATTTTGTCTCAATAAACAGGATATGTTTATAGCCTAAGTGGGTCATGACAGAGCAATAATCAGATCCTTGTAACAAATGATTTGGATAAAAAATATATATACATTATTATACAATAATCAGATCATCCCAAGAAATGATTTGGAGAAAAAAATAAATTTTATATATATATATATATACACATATATATATATATGTATATATATATATATAATAAAATATATGTTTTTAAATATTTTTATGTATTTTATATATATATACAACGGATTTGAAATGTGGATGTGAAGCAATCTGACAGTTAAAAGTTACTAAAGGGAAGAAATAATCATGTCTTCAATTCAGGCATTACTAGATATATGTGTTACCTCAACAATATCCGAGTTGGTTCTGCTTTCATGAGGTTCATTATACTCTGTATACCTGAGAAGAACTTTGTCCATGTCAGTGCTGGCATACTGAAACAGTTTGTTAGAGCTGTTGAAAATGATGAGTGCTATTTCACAGTCACAGAGCACACCAAGTTCAAAGGCTTTCTTCATTAATCCAAACTTTCTCTTTGTAAAAGTAACCTAGACAATCAAAGAAAAAAAAGGTATATTTTTAGTAAAAGCATTAGCAGTACTTGAATACAGGCTACCTAAAGATGAGGCCTCTTTTAATCCTGAGTCAGATTCCACAGCTGAAAAAGGTTCGTAGCCTCACATTCCACATGAGCCCCTTACTCCCCCATCTGCCACAAGACTAGTGTTCCACGTTTAACTTCTAATTCCTCAGAAAGCACTCTCCTGAGGAAGTTTTCCTTTATCCCTGGCTGCCAGTCTGCTGCAGAACACAGAAAACAAGAGGACACAGTTGGCCACTGGGCCCTTATCATCCAGTGTAAAATTCACAGTCTAGGGTCAACAAATTCCCCAATGTCCTCAAAGTTTTCTTTGAATATTCTTCCAGTTTCCAAATGAAACCTGTCACCTGAAGTCCTCTCAAACAGAGACCAATATTTGTTGGTCTATTTTAAATATTACATCTATTATGCTCAAGAGCGGGAAAGATAAGTAAGTCCTTTTTGCTCTGTATTCTATCTTACAAGATATTTTTCCTTCCTTCCCCTTCAAAAGCCCCAGGTATTTTGAAGCTCACACCATGAAACTTAAACCACTCAATAACTGTCCTCGTGAAGGGCACCATGTGACCCCCTCATGTACTGATATCTTTCACCTGGTACTTCCCTTTCTAGCCCTACTCTTATAACTGGTGACTTCAGTATCCCAGTTTAAAAAAAAAAATAGTTGCAAAAACATCCCCCAACCTCCAAATGATCCACATCCACCGAATGTTAAACAACCACTCCTACTGTCACACCTTTAACTCTGCCATCACCAATAATCACATTGATGAGGGAGCATGAGGCTGGCTGAAGACAAAGGAAAAGCTGGCACCTTGCACCCCCCTCTCCATCAGCTCCCCCTCAGTATATGTGTAGCATCCCTCAGGCAGCCCTGACTGCCATGAACAATAAGCAAATAGTTAACTTGCAGAGCTCACAATCCTGCTAGACAGGAGTCTCCCTTGGTTTACAAATGTCCTAAATCTCACTAACAAAGACCATTGATAGCAGGATTGTGACACCCCACCAAAAAGTCTCCCAACTATCTTAATGTTAATGGCTGGTCTAAAGACAACATTGATCAAGCCACCAGGGCAAGGCCTCAGGTAGGCCTGGGACATCCTGGCACCTTGTAGGCCCTCTTTAGCATATGAAAACTCCATTGAAACCTTCTTCCCCCTCACCTTCCCCCAACAGCAGGGTATATAAACTGCCATCCCCACAACCCAGGGCAGCAGCTCTTCCTGCCCATGGGTCCTGCCCCCATGCTTTAATAATCCAGCATTCTGCACCAAAGATGTCTCAAGAATTCTTTCTTGGTCATTGGCTCCGGACCTCAGCCCACCGAACCTCACCTAGGTTCTAGAACTTCATCAACATCACCTCCAAAATCTCAATTTCATGTATTCCACTTTGCCTCCTATCTAGCTCTCCTGCTTTGTATCCTCTCTCCAAAAATTGTTTAACCTGCATCCAGTCCTGCAGTCCACTTACCTCACCCCTTTGTTACAGTCTATTCTCAAGTCCTTTCTTCCCTCACTAAGGTGCATGTGCCCTTCAAATGACTATGCCCGTATCCTTTGGATAACCAAGTGATATTTTTAAAACATACATCAAATTATTTAAGTAGAAGTTTAGAGCTTTTTTTCTGCACTGGAAGTAATATCCAAACTCATTAAGTAAACAAAATAAATTATCTGCCTTCAAACTATCTCTCTGAAGTTATTTCCCATCACTCTCCTTTACATCCAGTAAGCCTCATTCATGTGTCTGTGTGTGTGCTTATGTGCATGTGTGTGTGTCTTCCTTAACCACCAGCTACTTTCCTCCCTGGGAACTTTTCTATTTTCCCTCCTTGTGGAACACTCTTAACACTACATGTGCCTAATGGTTCCTTTCCTCACCTTGTGAAAATACACCTATTATTAATTAATCTTTAAAAAAAATCCTTACAATATAAATACACAAATATATATTTTATATAAGTGCATATATATATGGAAATAGTGTTTTATACTTGCCTCCCTACTTTCTTCTGAACCAATATAAACCCCTTAACCAGTGTTTTTGACTTAGTATTTTTCATTCCACATTTTTATGCAAGATCATATAACATATTCATATATACATGTATACATAATAAGGGGTTTTGTCAGCATTTGATAAAACAGGGACTCTATCAATACTCTTTATTTTATTTTAGTCATTCAACCACACCTTGTGGATATGCCTCTATGTCAAATGGTATACTAATGGACTCTTTCATAATTTTTTCATATAAATGTTACAACTGTTTTGTTAGTATGACAGATGTAAAATAAAAATCTCATTTCTTTAATATGCATTTCCTAACTAGTAATTGTTAGATATATTTTTCTTATATTTGTTGTCATTTGGGATTTGCTTTCTCTATATTGCCCATCTTTTGGCCATTTCATACTTTGTGATTTTTTTTTTTTTTTTTACTTATCTAAGTAAAAGATTCTTAGCTATATTAACTATGTTTTACAAATACTTTCCCAAATTTCCCACTTATATCTCAACTTTGTTTACATAATATTTGTCATTAGAAAGTTTTAAGCTTTCATTAAAAATTGTGACACTGTTTCTTAGAATCCTGGCCTTGTATCATACCACTTTAAGAATATAATGAATATAAGAATACCCTTATTAAAACACTGAACTTGAAATCAGTTATGTTTTGAGATGCACCTAGATGTACCTGCTGTACTAAAATTCTGAGTTTAGCAAAGGTTTAGTCAGAAATGTTTTCCCATACTTCTAATACTGAAGAAGAGAAAGAAAATGACAATCAACAAAGTATTTATTCCAAGAATAATTCTTACTCTAAATTAAGGCTTGCAAATTAAGTGAGCTATGAAAAAGCATGAAAATTGAGACAAGTAATGCGGCTTCACAATATCCATTAAGCATGATTAGAGAAAATTTGTTAAAATAAAAACTATAGGGGTGCCTGTGTGTCTCAATCTGCCTTTGGCTTAGGTCTTGATCCCAGGATCCTGGGATCGAGCCCCACATCAGGCTCCCTGCTCAGCCAGGAGTCTGCTTCTCCCTTTGCCCCTCCCCCTGCTCGTGTTCTCTCTCTTTCTCTCAAATAAAGAAAATCTTAAAACAAAACAAAAGAAAAAACTATAGTTCACTATCAGTAAAATAACAACAACAACAAACTATAGTTCACTATCAGTAAAAAGAGTATGCCAGTCCCTATTATCCTTTCCAAAAATACTTATTCAAAAATATTTCTTCTAAGTTAACAATAAGAAGGAGTTCAAGGTGAAGGAAGGAGTTAGTAGAGGAAGGGACTCGATTTATAACAATGTCCTCTCTATTCCTCCAACTTACTACAGGTCTAAAAGAGCTTTCCCAGTAATTAGAAAAATGTGTACAAGAACACACTTATATTTCAATGATGACACCAAAGACATAACATTGAAAACTAGAAATATTAATATTTCACTTTCAACTTTCATAAATAAAGTATTTTTTCATTTTATCTATAGCATTTAGTCTAAAACACTGGTTTACTGCTAGCAGCTTATATGAAATTAGTAACATAAAATTAACTTTATATTCCACATTTTTCATTTATCTTCAACCAAACTCCCCAACTGTTAACATTTTACCACGACTGCCTTCCCTAAATAAAAGACACACACACACACACACACACACACACACACACACACACACACACACTTTTTTTCCTGAATCCTTTGGACAAACTAAAGTAGAGGTTATATGGTCCCTTTGCCCCTAAATATTTTCTTAAAAACAAAGAAAAACACAATTATCAAAATCAGAAAACAAGGATATAGCACTATAATCTACAAACCTTATTCAAATTTCTCAATTATTCCTAATTTCCTTTTTACCCCTGCTAGTGCAGGATCCAATCCAGAATTAGCTGTTGCTTTCTGAAAACTGCAACCTCTTTAATCTGAACCATTTCCTCAGTCTTTGTCTTTCAGGACCTTCGTACTTGTGCAGAATACAGGCTATATTTATATTGTCATATATCTCTCAATTTGACTTTGTCTAATGTTTCTTTCTGATTACCTTTAGACTACATTTTTGGCAGGAACAACTTAGAAGTGATGTTCTGTCCACAATCTCTCTCATGAAAATCCACATGACATCTATTTGTCCCAACTGGTAATGTTAACTTGGTTAAGATAGAGTCTGTCAAGATTTTTCCCTTATAAAGTTACTATTTTCCCCCTTGTAATTAGTAAGTATCTTGTTAAAATTTCTATGTAAATATCCTACTTATCAAACTTTAACTGATCCATTAATCCATTCACGATTCTTGCCTCAAAATTACTATGGTGGTTGTCAAATAGGGATTTTCTAATTTCATAATACGTTATATCTACATTTACTACTAATTGCATTTTATAAGACAGTTTGCTTTTCCTCCATGTATGCATTTACTCATTCATGTCCATATCAACGTATAGGCTACCTTATTCAATGCATTATAATCAATACCTTTTTTCTTTTGATGTTTAAATTGTTTTTGATTATACCAGTGAGAGATCCACTATGCTATCTTCTGTGTCCATCTGACATGTTCCCAATATTCTCTGAACTTGCAGGCACAGTGAGATGCTCCAAGGAATTATATGTAAGCTGGACCTCTCTAATCTACCTCCCTTTTCAAACGCCTTCTCCCTAACCCCCTGAACAATCTTATCTCATTTCCATTCACTTAGTTATCTCCTGCTTTCCTTCAGTAATCTTTTTAAGATTTCACTTGAATCTAGTCTTCTGTGGTCACTGTGTAATTTAATCTTTGTTTTGATATAATGTTATCTTTTTATTTTTCTTTCTGCAGTTTAATCACTTTGTTTCATCTATACCTTTGGAAAAAATCCAACTCTATTCTTAGTATTTCCAAATTCTGAATAATGATTTTTTCATCTGTTACATTTCTAAACACTTATTTATGGAGAATGGTTTCAGCTTGGAGTTATCATTTTACAGGTTTTTTTCCACTTTTCCATTGTTTGGGGACAACAACTTCATCACCTGAACAGCTATAAATCATCTTTTTGTTTTCTTCTTTATAGTAGTTTGTATACGTGAAAATTACTGGCCTCAATGAATTGCAATGGAAAGAACTGGCATTGGGAGGATTAATCATTCAGTATGGTCGCTTTAATGGAAGCTTTTTTTTAAGGAATCAGCAGGAGGGAGAGGAGTTCTGATATCATTCAATATCTTTTTTGTACTTGTCTTCCTTTATAAAAGCCCTCTTCTCCCCCAAACAGATGCTTTTTCTGCATCTATTCAGATAATCAGATGGTTTCCACCATTCTCTTATTAATGTGGTATGTCACAGTAATTGATTTGTGAATAATTACCCATACAAAACCCTCTTGAATCCCTGAAATAAATCTCACTTCATCATGGTAAATGATTTTTTAAAATGTATTGTTGGATTCAGTTTGCTAATATCTTCTTTTTTTTTTTTTTTAAAGATTTTATTTATTTATTTGACAGAGAGAAATCACAAGTAGATGAAGAGGCAGGCAGAGAGAGAGAGAGGGAAGCAGGCTCCCTGCTGAGCAGAGAGCCCGAAGCGGGACTCGATCCCAGGACCCTGAGATCATGACCTGAGCCGAAGGCAGCGGCTTAACCCACTGAGCCACCCAGGTGCCCCGCGAATATCTTCTTGTTGAGGATTTTTTGCATCGATGTTCATTCAGAGATATTGGCCTGTTATTTTTCTTTCTTTGTAGTGTCTTTATTTGGTTTTGGTTATCAGGGTAATGTCGACTTCATAGCATGAATTTGGAAGCCTTCTCTCCTCTTCTAGTTTTAAAAAATACTCTGAAAATGATAAGTATTAACTCTTTAAATCTTTTGTAGAATTCACCTGTGAAGCCATCTGATCCTGTGTTTTAATTTGTTGGGAGTTTCTGATTACTGATTTAATTTCATTGCTAATAATCATTCTGTTCAGTTTTTTTTTTTTTTTCTTCCTGTTCCAGTTTGGGTAGGTTGTATGTTTCTAGATATCTAATTAATTCTTAGGGGTTGTCCAATTTTGTTGGCATACCATTTTTCATAATATTCTCTTATAATCTTTTACATATTTGAGGTGTCAGTTGCTATTTCTCTTCCTTCATTTATGGTTTCATTTATTTGATTATTCTTTTTTCTTCATGAGTCTGGCTAAAGGGTTATCAATTTTGTTGCTCTCTTCAAAGAGCCAGCTCTTAGTTTCATTAATCTTTCTTGGTTGTTGTTGTTGTTGTTGTTGTTGTTTGAAGTCTCTATTTTATTTCTTTCTGTGCTAGATTATTTCCTTCCTTCTACTGGCTTTGTTCTTTTATTTTCCCCCTACCTCTTTTAGGGTTAAGGTTAGGTTGTTTATTTGGCATTTTTCTTGTTTCTTCAGGTAGTCCTGCAGTGCTACAAACTTCCCTCTCAGAACAGCTTTCGCTGAATCCTAAAGATTTTGGACCATTGTGCTTTCATTTTCATGTATTTCCATGTATTTTTTCATTTCCTCTTTGATTTGCTGGTTGACCCAGCATGTTATTTACCCTCCATGTTATTTGTGTAAACAAACTGAGCAATCTGAACATCAACAACTCTTTTAGATCCCGCAGTACTGAGGTCGCGGAGTAATTTCTGCTCTCCAAATTGGACACAGATGGGCAGATACAGAAAATCATAAATTACCAGAGCCATACCAGAAACTATCACAAAAAGAAATACCAAGGTAAAAAAAACCCAAACTGTAATCGAGGAATTCCTGAAGTCTCAGAGAAGACAAATATAAAAGTTAAAAACTCCTGGGGTCGGGGGGAGGGTTTGGGCTTTGGGGTGCATGTATACACTTTTGTGAGTTTTATGCCTATAACGTTCTCACTAAAGATCAGTGAAAAATCCCTCTGTGCTACTAAGCAGGGAATATGGGAAAAGTGGTCATTTTGAAATACACCAGAACATTCTGTTCTTTACAAGGCCTGCCATCAAGACAAACTATTCTGACAGCAGAGCCCAAGTAACCTAGGGAAAAGGAAATATCCAGCTCCACCTCCCTCAAGCCTTTAACATGAGCAAAGGGAAATATTCACCTTTAAACCCCTCTATCCATTCTGTCCCACCTAAAGATGGGGGGCAGGGATTGAGAAACAGGTATAAAGTTTACAGGCCACAGGCACAGGTTCACTAAAAGACTGAGAACTAATCAGAAGACTACAGAACACTTCCCCTCTCCCCATACCATACCACCACATTACTAAAGGTCTTTTTATTGCAGTTCCTTTTCCCAGGACATCATGCCTGGTTCAAAAAAATTTACAAGGCAAACTTCATGGCAAAAAAAAAAAAAACAGTTTGAAGAGAAAAGGGAAGCATCAAAATTACTCATATATAGCAAAAATGTTGATCAGACCAGCAATACATGCTAATTAACATGCTAAGGGAGTCTAATGGAGGAAAAGCAGACAATATATGTGAGTAACATAACTAAAAAGACAGAACTTCAAAAAAACTTTTTTTTTTTTTAAATGCTGATGATAAAAAACACTCTAAGAGAAATGAAGAAAGTCTTTGATGGGCTCATTAGCAGGCTGCAAACTGATAAGGACCTCTAAGCTAAGGTATATGTCAACAGAAACTTCCAAAATTGAAAATCAAAAAGACCAGAGACTGAAAAAAATAGAATGAAATATCCAAGAACTGTGGGACAACTAAAAAAGTATAACATATGCATAACATGAATATCAGAAGGGGAAGAAAATGAAAGTAAGAAACATTTGAAGCAAGAACATCTGAGAATTTTCCCCAGATTAATGTCAGACAGCAAAACACAGATCAAGGAAGAAATGCAACAACCCCTGCCCCGCCCCCTGCAAAAAACAAAAAAACTACATCTAAGTATAGTCGATATAAACTATAGAAAATAAAAAATCTTGAAAGAAGCCGGGAGAGTGGGGGAAACACCTTACCTACAGAAATATAAGAATTATAAGCAATTTCTCCTCAGAAACAATATAAGAAATAAGACAGTGGAGTGATATATACAGTATTAAGGGGGGAAAAATCCACCAATCCAAAATTCTGTATCTTGAGAAATTACACTTTAAAAGAAACAAGGACCCTCTCAGACAAACAAAATTGAGGGAATTCATGGTCTATAGATCTGCCTTGCAAGAAATGTCAAAAGAAATTATTCAAAAAGAAGGTAACTCCTACAGAACAAAAACTCATGTAGATAAAGAATATCAAAAAGTAATAAGGGAAGATAAAAGCTTTTCTTTTTTTCTTAATTGACATAACAGATAACAGTCTATTCAAATAATAATAGCAACAAAATACTAATGGAATGAATTACAGTAATGACATGGAATGAATAGAAGGGAGGAATTGGGAATACTTGTTATTATACGGTTATTGTACTACCTGTAAATCTATAACTGCGAAGTGTTTATCGGAAAGTAGATTTATACTGCAAACTCTAGGGCAAACACTAAAAAAATAAAAATAAAATGTGAAGTATAACTGATCTGCTAAGGAAGGAGAGAAAATGGAAGCATATACTCAACTAAACCCACAGAAAGCAGAAAAAGACCATAAACAAAAAGAGGAACAAAGAATTAGAGCAACCATTAGAACACAAATATGGCAGTTATTAATCTAACTGTATCACCAATCACTGTAAAAGTCTATGGTCTAAATACACCAATTAAAAACCAGATTGTCCATATATCAAAACCAATACTCAATTATATTCTGTCTACAAAAAAAAAAAAAAACCACTTAAAGGACACATAAAAGATTAAAAGTAGAGAAAGATATACTTTGCTATAATACCAATTAAAACTAACATAGCTACATTAATTTCCAGCAGAGCAATCTTCAGAGCAAGGAGAATTATCACAATGAAGAAGGGCATTAAAAAATGATAAAGGAGTCAATCCTTGTGAAGACATAACAGTCCTTAAAGCATATGAACCTAATAACAAAGCATCATAATATATGAGACAAAGTGTTAAAACTTCAAGGAAATACAGAGAAATTTACTATTATAGGAGGAGACTTCAACATAAGACAAATAGATATTAAATGGATTTGATTTACCAAAAAGAAGAAAACAGACATCTTGAGTAAATTTAGTGAAAGCTATTAAATTAGACTGCATTTTATTTACTACATTTCTATCAGAAATGTTGAATATTGGTTCCAACAGGCAGAAAAATCAGTAAGGGCATAACTGAACTCAACAGCATCATCAAGCAATTTAATATAACTGACATCAAATTCAACAAATAACAGAAGAATATACATTACTGCCAAGCTCACATGAAATATTCAATAAGACAGACCACATTCTGGGCCGTAAAATATGTCAACAAAGTTATAAGAATAGAAATCACAAAGTATAGGTTTTCAGATGACAATGAAATTAAATAAATCAGTAACAGAAAATTGGCTTGAAAATATCAAAATACTTAAACAACATACTTTTAATTTTGTGTGGCTTTTATTTTTTAATTTATTTTTCATTTAAATTCAATGAGTCAACTTATAGTACATCATTAGTTGAATATAGCACCCAGCAGCATATTTCTAAATAACATAAAGGTCAGAGAAGAAATCTCAAGAGAAATTAAAAACTATTTTGAACTAAACCAAAGTACTCAGGTACTGAGAGTGAAAGCAATGCTTAGAGGGAAAATAGTATTAGATGCATAAACTAAGAAAGAACAAAGATCTAAAATCAAAAATCTAAGCTTAAGAAATTAGATTAAAATTAAATCCAAAGGAAGGAGAAGAAACAATAAGAATTAGAACAGAAAACACTTAAGTTGAAAATAGGGAATCAAAAGGGGAAAATGTTAAGACCAAATACTGATTCTCTGGGGTGGGGGGTGATTCATAAACCTCTAGCCAGGCTAACTAAGAACAAAGACAGACATTACTAATACTAGAAATGAAAAACTGACATTACAACTCAACTACAAATCCCATTAACATTAAAAAGATAACAGAGGAATATGAACAACTCTATGCCTACAAATTTGATGAACTAGATAAAATAGGCCAGTACCTTGGAAGCCACAATGTGCCAAATCTCAAACAAGGAGAAATCAATACAAGCCTATTCAGATCATCTATTAATCAATAGTAAGCAACCTTTGAAAACTGAAAGCATCAGCCCCAGATGGATTCACTGGTGAATTCTACCAAACATTTAAGAAATTATATCAACATTTTACAACCTCTTCTAGAAGACAGAAGCGGAGGGAATACTTCCTAACTTATCCTATGAGGATATAACTTATCCAATGGTACCTATAAGGGACTAAGACTACCCTAAATACCAAAACCACATAGATGAACAAGAAAATAAAACTACAGGCCAATATTTCTTATGAACATAGATGTAAAAACACTCAACATAATATTAACAGAACTCAATAAATATGTATGTACCTTCAGTAGGTGAATGGATAAACATACTGTGGTACATCCAGACAATGGAATATTATTCAACTCTAAGAAGCCATAAACGATCACGCCATGAAATGACATTTAGGAACCTTAAATGTATTATTACTAATGGAAGAAAACAATTTGAAAAGGCTACATACTATACGATTTAATTTGGGAAAATTTAATTCGCAAAAATCCCGGGAAATTCAGAAAAAGGCAAAACTATGGTCAATAAAGAGGTAAGTGGTTTTCAGGGGTTAGCAGGAGGGAGGATTTTTAGGGCAGTGAAACTATTCTGCATGATATTATAATGATGACTACATGTCATTATACAACTGTCAAAACCACAGAGACTGTACAACACTGAGGATGAACCCCGAAGTAAACCATGGACCTTGGGCGATGATGTTGTTCAATGCGGCTTTAACAGTTTAAAAAAATGTACCATACTCTGATGTGGGATATGGTAGTCAGGGAACTGTGCATCTGTGGGAGCACAAAGTATATGCAAACTTTCTCCTTGATATTGCTGTGAATCTAAAACTGTTCTAAAAATAAAGTCTGTTTTTAAAAATGGGTTAAAAAAAAAAGGGGGGTGCCTGGGTGGCCCAGTGGGTTGAGCCTCTGCCTTTGGCTCAGGTCATCATCTCAGGGTCCTGGGATCCAGCCCTGCATTGAGCTCTCTGCTCAGCGGGGAGCCTGCTTCCTCCTCTCTCTCTCTGCCTGCCTCTCCATCTACTTGTGATCTCTCTCTCTGTCAAATAAATAAATAAAATCTTTAAAAAAATATGGGTTAAAAAAAAAGTCCATAAATGTACTTTTAAATAGTCTTTAGAACTGGAAACAATGTTAACTGTGGCATTTTCTCTCCTCACCAACAACTACGATATGCTTTTCCTTCTATGAACTTTGTCTCATTACCGACCTACATTTATAATCAATCATTACAGTAGTTATTGAAGTAGCTGAGGATCTTTAATATAATTAAAAGTAATTGTTTCTACTACAAAGTTTTTCCCACAGGTATAAAATTGACTATACTATTATATTACAAATATAATCTACACATGTAAAAGAGAAGCAACAATTAAAATGCATTTCACTGTACAAATGAAAGATATTCCTTATTTTTCAATAAATTTCCTATGTAGCATGATAAAATTAAAATGTAACATGTTTTAATAGTTTTCAGTAAATTTAGGCAAGATGTATGTGTTCTTCCTTTTGGTAACATCAGATGCATTTAACATCTATACCTCTTAGCACTTGATTACTTTATTCTCCTAACTTTATAGAGATCGATCTCCTTAAGTTCTTAAGGCCTTGTATTTTCTTTGTATTTCACAGTACACCAAGTATAAAGTGCCACATATTATATGACCAGAAAAATAAGCCACATTTTTGTGGACTGACTGATAATAGGGTTAAAAGTTTTTTTTTTTTTAATTAAACTTTCACGTGACGAGAAAAGTTAATGAGCCAAAGCAATGCAGCCTGCTTATGGCACTTACTTATATGAAAGGTGCCCACACATCCAAAATACTTTTTATGAAGTACTTTTGAATACTGGCCTATAGCTGATATTTTAATTCTCAGTATGAAACACAAATTACAAGTTACGTTAAAAAACAAAACAAAACAAAACAAAACAAAAAACAAAAAACCCCTCAACATCTGCTGAAATATTTGTTTTCATTTTTAAGGAAATGGAATTCAGGTGGGCGGGACAACAACAGAGAGAATGAAAAGATAACGATTACAGTTTAAGGTAGATACTAGATTGTAACAAAATAATAAGATACAAAGGAAGAAAATAAGCCTTCAGAGTCTCTACATTTTGCCTCTACTTCAGAGTTTGCAGTTAAGAAATTTTTGGATGGCATATAGAGATTTCCTTCTAGACATCAGTTTTCCATCTAAAAGTGGGTATTAGTCAGTCTCCTAATTGGTATACTGTTAACTAGTAATGTTGCAATCCAGCTACATTTCAGCTCATGTATTTCATGTGAAGCAGATAACATAACATAAAATTAGGCTAGAGAATACCTCAGTAGGGAGTTGGTTTGTCTTTCTCCCCTCCCTCTGGCTCTTGCTCTTTCTCTGTCAAATAAATAAATAAAATCCTTAGGGGGGGGGAAATCATCCCTTGTTAACTTGTACCTAATGCCATTACCAAAGACATAATATAATGACCTAAAAAGTGAGCTAGTATCACACAGAGAAGAACCAGGAAAAAAAGAAATCTTATCAGAGGTTAAAGCCACAATAAGGAAATTCAAAGGATCAAAACAAACAAAAAAAATTAGTATGAATAAAGACATCAGGTATAGTCAAAAGAAAGTATATTAAAAAAGCACACAACTGGAAAGAAAAAAATATTTGTTTAAAAATAAAACATCAGAGAAATTTCTGGCTGTGTTCTTCTCTGGGATTTTTTTTGGTTTCACATCTCACATTTTAGATCCATAATCCATTTGAGTTTATTCTTGTGTATAGTCTAAGAAAGTGGTCTAGTTTCATTCTTTTGCATGTAGCCTTTGCTGACACTGGTCATAGCAATATTCTTGTAGACATGTCTTCTGAGGCAAGAGAAATAAAAGCAAAATGCAAACTCTTGTGACTACATTGAAAACAGCAAAGGAAACAAGTGACAAAAACTAAAAAACAAGCTAGGGAAAGGGAAAAGATATTTGCAAATGACATACCCAATCGAGGGGAATTATCTAAAGTATATAAAGAACTTATACAACTCAATACCCAAAAAAAACAAATAACCCAAATAAAAAAATAGGAAGACGATATGAACAGACATTTCTACAAAAAACACTTTCAGACGGCCGATAGACACATGAAAACACTCATCATCAAAGGAATACGAATCAAAACCACAATAAGATAATCATGTCACACCTATCAGAATGGCTAAAATAAAAAATGCAAGAAACAACAAGCACTGGAGAAGATATGGAAAAAAAAGAACCCTTGTGCACTCTTAGTGGGAATGCAAACTGGTGCAGCCACTGTGGAACACTATGGAGAGTCCTCAAAAAACTAAAAATAGAACTACCCTACAATCCAGTAATCACAATACCGGGTATTTACCCAAAGAATACAAAAACACTAATTCAAAGGGATATATGTACCCTTATATTTACTGCAGCATTCGTTACAAGATATGGAAGCACTCCAAGTGTCTACAGATTGCAGAATAAAGGAGATGTGTTATATATAATTAGAATATTATTCAACCATAAAAAAGAATGGAATCTTGCCATTTGCACCAACGTGGATGGATCTAGAGAGTATACTGCTAAACAAAATAAGCCAGTCAGGCAAAGACAAATACCATATGCTTTCACTCATGTGTGGAATTTAAGAAACAAAACAAATGAATAAAGAAAAAAAGAGAAACCAAAAAAACAGATTCTCAACTTAGAGAACAGTAGATTACCAGAGGGGAAGTGGAGTGGGGGATGTGTGAAATAGGTGAAGGGGATTAAGAGTACACTTACCTTGATGCATTCTGACCAATATATGGGACTCTGAATCACTATACTGTACACCTGAAACTAATACAACATGTTAACTGCAGTGGAATTAAAATAAAAAAATAAAAAAAAGAAAGAAAAGTATAGCCATACCAAATGAAAAAAATTAAAAATTAAAAAAATAAAACAATAATGAAAGGTCACAAACTTCACACACACACACACACACACACGTTAAGTAATCAAACTCATGTCATATTCTGCATAAGTTACTGAATGTTAAGTCACTTGTTGGTGAAAAGAAAAATATACTCAGTCTGATGCTGGCAAAACTAAAAGCCAGAACGCCTTGAACTAACCTTTGCAATGTTCTAGGGAAAAGGAATGGGGTCCTAGACCATTACACCTAGCCAAGCCATAGTGCAAGTACAAAGTAACAAACATTTTCAAACATAAAAATACTAAGGAGGGTCGCCTGGGTGGCCCAGTGGGTTAAAGCCTCTGCCTTCGGCTTGGGTCATGGTCTCAGGGTCCTGGAATCAAGCCCATGTCAGGCTCTCTGCTTGGCGGGGAGCCTGCTTCCCCCTCTCTCTCTCTCTGCCTGCCTCTCTGCCTACCTGTGACTCTGACAAATAAATAAATAAATAAAATCTTTAAAAGAAATACTAAGGAAATATAGCACCCACAAACTCTTCTTGGAAGAAAAACAAAACAAAACTATTAGCTGAAAAAAACCTAGACATCTAAGTAAAATATAAATTGGGAAAGACTGGGATTTTTTTCAGTTTTGTTCAATGCTGCATATTCAGTCAGCTTCTAAAATGCCACATGGCACTGAGTGGTGCTAAAGAATTCTCTAAATTAATCCATAAAGCACGAAACAGATTACAACAACAAAAGGAAGCAAGAACCACAGTAAAGAACAACTGATAACCAATGAATCCTTTCAATTGAGAACTATGACTAAAATACTGGAAATTTAGATCACAGAATAGAATAGGACTATTAATTTTAACAAAATCAAAAAATAGCAAATTGAGATTTCTGACAAGATATTGACACAGGATCTACCTCCCTTAGAATTAAACCAGTGGTGGGGCACCTGGGTGGCTCAGTTGGTTTAGCATCTGCTGTCAGCCCAGGTCATGATCCTGGAATCCTAGATAGAGTCTTGCGTCTGGGTCCTTGCTCAGTGGAGAGCTTACTTCACCCACGGCCTGCTGTTCCCCTTGCTTGTGTGTGCTCACTCGCTTGCTCTCTCTTTCTCTCTGGCAAATAAATAAGATCTTTTAAAAAATTAAAAATTTAAAAAAGATAAAAAGCAGTTTTGGGGTGCCTGTGTGACTCAGTTGGTTAAGCATCTAACTCTGAATGTGAGGGATGTCTTGAGCTCAGGTCATGAATTCAAGTCCCACATTGGGATCCCTACTGGACACGGAAGTCTACTTAAAAAATAAAATGAAACAAAATAAAATAATATAATATAAAATAAGAAGAGCAGTTTCAGTTCAGCTTATGCCTCTCATCTTCATTTCTGGGACACCTAATACCTGCCACCTCATAAGAGGGATTAATATCAGAGCATCACAGAAGCAATGGTTTGTATAAGAGTCTGAAAAGCATGGGTAGGGACTGACTAACCTCTGGCATTGGCTACCTAACCATTCTTAATCAAAACCTCCAAGGTTGGGGCACCTGGGTGTCTCAGCTGGTTGAGCATCTGACTCACGGTTTTGGTTCAGGTCCTGATCTCAAGGGTTGTGGGATCGAGCCCTGCATTGGGCTCCTCACTCAGAGAGGAGTCTGCTTGAAAGATTCTCTTCCTCTGCCCCTTCCCCAACTCAAGCCTTCTCTCTAAATAAATCTTAAAACAAAACAAAACAAACAAATCAAAAACAAAACAAAACAAAATACAAACCAACCCCCCCCATTGGTAGATTTCCATCTAGATAGAGTATCTTCTTCCAGTGTTCTTTTCTGTAGGGGACTCTGTGTAAAGCTGAATCTGAAGAGTTCTCCCCCCCCCCATTTTATTTTATTTCTTTACAGTGTTCCAAAATTCATTGTTTATGCACCACACCCCATGCTCTGTGCAGTACATGCCCTCCTTAATACCCACCACCCATCCCCATCCCCCATCCCCCCACCCTCCTGCCCTCCAAAACCCTCAGTTTGTTTCTCAGTGTTCACAGTCTCTCATGGTGTGCTTCCCCCTCTGATATCCCCTTTAAGGACACAAGGAGTGATATGATTATGTCATTTTTTAATGCCTGAGGCCCTTAAACAAATTGAAATCAATAAGATGTTATAAAATAGTGCAAATATACAAACAAAACAAAGAATAAAATCCAAGTAAACTGGCAAGACAAGAGACACTATCAGACTACATTAAAAAGAAAAATCCAGCCATATACTATTTATAAAACATATACTTAAAGCATTAAGTACATAGTAAGGTTGAAAGTAAATGTAGAGAGCTAGACCTACTGAGAAAACACTAGCTGTAAGAAAGGTATAGCTATGTTAAAGTAAGATGAAATAGACTTAAAATTGGAAGTCTCACTGAAAACAGAGAAGATCAATATATATTGAAAAATTCATCAAGAAGGTAAAATAATTCTAAATATGTATGAGCCTAATGGTATGTAGTCTCAAAATATATAAAATAGCATGTATTATATTAATAAAATGTTGAAAGAAATTGACAAACCTGCTTCTAGGTAAGATGAAGTAACTGATGGAAGACTAAATAACCCACTGACATCAACCAGAAAAACAAGATAAAATACAACAAAAGACACTGGAAAGTTCCTGCAGGAAAAAGGACTTGAGTTGCCAAGACTCTAGAGGGGTGAGAACCTGACAGATGTGAAATGGTCTTCTGCAGCTGCTTTTTCCCTTGTAGCCCTTTACAGGATCTGTAAAGGGAGATGAAGGATCTGTGTATAGGGAGATGAAGAATCTAACCTTTGTCTGGGCAATGGGTTGCTGCTAATAAATAGCTCTGGTCCTGGGAGCCGAACAATGAAAACTCCAGGGGTTGATAAACTAGTGAGAAGGGAGGAGCAGAAACTGAGGTGGTCACTCTGAGGCTGTGTTCAGTAATATTCTGTAACTCCCTAGATTCACAAATTGGGTTTCCTAGGTCCCATTTTCCTACACTCTAGATCTCATGATATGCTTTCTATTTACCTTGTACACACAGACTACTGAATGTGCACTTTGCTAAAATAATTGGAAGTATTCACTGTATTATGTTCTCATTTATAAAAGAAAATTGTCAGAGGGTCAGTGATCTGTGTTGCCGTAAAATATGTTTGTATTCAAATACATGTATGCTTGTAGCTTTCACTGTCTTTTAAAGGTAATAATGAAATGAAAAGAATGAACATAAGATTGTCAAAGTGAACATAAAACTGATGTCGATAATTCATATTTAAAAAAGGAACACTGGTGAATACTAAGCAAGGATCAGTACATAAAGAATAATCCAGTTTGCTTTGAATAACAGTAAGGCATTTAGGTATAAAGGAAAGATGGTAAAAGCCCCTTCCCTCAGTCCCCACCTTGCTCACCCAGATTGGCCAGGACCAATTATGATGTTGTTCATCCAATAATTTAGAAATGCATGACTGGATGACTCTACCAACTCCCAAGTAAATCTGCTACATCAAATAAAAATGGTAATTTCTCCATGGAAAGAAATACCAGTCTTTAGAATCTGATTCAGCAATATTAATTACTGTGATACTATAATTTTATTTCCATTTCAAATCAACCCCTTCTCTAGAGGGGAAAAAATACAAATTGCCAAATATTCTTTTTGTATTAATAAATTAAATATTAAAAGCCTGAACTCTTAAGATATATACACACACAAATAAGCTTTTTTTTGGCAAGGTTAAAAAGAGCTTGCTTTACAGAGAAAGACAACTATCATATGATCTCCCTGATATGAGGAAGTGGTGATGCAACATGGGGGCTTAAGTGGGTAGGAGAAGAATAAATGAAACAAGATGGGATTGGGAGGGAGACAAACCATAAGTGACTTTTAATCTCACAAAACAAACTGAGGGTTGCTGGGGGGAGGGGGTTTGGGAGAAGGGGGTAGGATTATGGACATTGGGGAGGGTATGTGCTTTGGTGAGTGCTGTGAAGTGTGTAAACCTGGTGATTCACAGACCTGTACCCCTGGGGATAGAGTATTATGCCTCCATCAGAAAGGATGAATACCCAACTTTTGTAGCAACATGGACGGGACTGGAAGAGATTATGCTGAGTGAAATAAGTCAAGCAGAGAGAGTCAATTATCATATGGTTTCACTTATTTGTGGAGCATAACAAATAGCATGGAGGACATGGGGACTTAGAGTGGAGAAGGGAGTTGGGGGAAATTGGAAGCGGAGGTGAACCATGAGAGACTATGGACTCTGAAAAACAATCTGAGGGTTTTGAAGGGACGGGGGGTGGGTGGTTGGGGTACCAGGTGGTGGGTATTATAGAGGGCACGGATTGCATGGAGCACGGGGTGTGGTGCAAAAATAATGAATACTGTTATGCTGGAAATAAAAAAAAAAAAAAAAAAAAAGAGCTTGCTTTAAAAAGCCAATTTTAGCTTTTAATCTAATTACACTGAAATGAAAAAAAGCTCCTTAAAAAGTTTCATCACCAATTTCTAAAATCAAGTAATTCAAAGTGGAGCTCTTCTTTTATGGGTTCTCAAATTAAAGTTTAGCAATTTGACCCATATTAAATAACCAATTAAACACAAATCTGAGCGGCACCTGATTGGCTCAGTCGCTTTAAGCATCTGCCTTGGGCTCAGATCATGATTCTAGGATCCTAGGATTGAGTCCCATATCCAGCTCCTTGCTCTGCAGGGAGCCAGCCTACACTTCCCTATGCGTGCTACTTCCCCAGCTTATGTGCACACTCTTGTGGTCTCTCTCTCTCTCACTCTTTTTCT